>NC_057758.1:4421582-4430470 GCF_004010195.1 Chiloscyllium plagiosum
TGACTCCTTCTACTCTAGCACTCCTAACCTCCCTTTCTTCTCTCTCTCTGCGCCCCCCTCTCTCTGACTCTCTCTCTCCTGCCTCTCCCTGTTTTTCTCTTCTCTCCTCTCACACTGGTTACCTCTATCTCGCACTCTCTCTTTCCCCTGTCTGACACACTATCACCTCTCCTCTCCCTTTCTTGCTGACTGACTCCCTCTCTCCTTTCCTCACTCTCCCTCTTACTCTTTCTCTCGCCTACATCCCTCGATTTCCCTCTGATTGAATCTTCCCCCACCCCTCATATCTGGCGCATAATCGCAGGTATTCCCTCTCTCTCTGTCCCAGAAACGAGATTGGGGACTTGCACTGTCAACTTGGAAAGATAGAGGACAGAGAAATGTGATATGTGGAAGGAGTGTGAAAATGGCGGAGAGATGGAAAGGAGGAAGGTAGACAGAAACAGCAGAAGACTGAGTGACAGGGTGACAAGGAGTGAAGTGTGCAGGCGGGTGGAGAAACCGAGGGGTGAGAAAGGAAGAGAGAGAGACAGACAGACAGAGAGAAAGAAAGCGCGAGATCGAGACACACACAGAGGAAAGACAGACCATGAAAGGGAGAGGGGGACTGAAAACGAAAGCGTGCAGGGAGAGGGAGAGAAACGAGCATCAACAGCGGGAAAGGAAAAGAGGACAAACTGCAAGAAAGCAGCGAGGGACGAAGAGCAATAAAGAGAGAGAGAGGCATAGAGAAGAATGTGGTTGACTGGAGATGGGGGAGCGGGGTCGAGAGATGGATGCTGCTGAACGCCAGGTCGGAGTGTGGGACCCAGAGTTGAAAGCATGGACAGAGAGACTTAAACCGAACTTCTGAACGTAGACCCCGGTCCCCTATCCGACCCTGAGGACTAGGGTTTGGGGCTGAGTCTGTCTCTTTCGAGCTCAGAATCTTCAACACAAAGACAAACAACAACACCTTTCATTCTGCTGCTTGTCTTTTTCTAATGAACAATTTTATTGGTTACAAATTGAAGTAGTCGATACAGTACGTAGGATGGTGCGTTTTCTCACTTCGAGAAAGGTTGAAATGTGTCCCTTCAACCACTTGTCGGATACTTTTGGGCAAACCAACCCTATCCTAAGTTTATTGCCATAGCGACAGGCTCCTTCATTGCTGAGCGATTGAACTAAAATGGGAAAATCCCGGATGGATTGATTAATGAGTGGATTTCATTGATTGATGAATGTGGTAGAAAGGATATATCAGCAGATCCTTCAACTGCTGTTTGAACTTAGTCTGGGTCACGACATAAATCGCAGTGTTTGTGCAGCAATTGAGGAGCTGCAGCATAAAGCCCAATTCCCGCACAAAGGGATGTAGATACACAGACCAATACCCAATATTATACATCCGTTACCATATGGAACGCACCATTAATATTGACTATAACAAGATAAAATTGGCCGAGATCACAAACAATAAAATGATGGATATTTTTTCGATTTTCATTTCTGTGTCAGACTGAGCGTCTCCACTGGTGTGAGCGCAGAGTCTCCTGCGGGCTCTGCTGGTTACTAGAATGTATCTGACTGTGAAAACATTGAGCAGCAGAAGTAGGAGAAATGGGACCGACGGGTTTAGAATGTTGTGAAGGAACTCCATTGCGACCCAAACACGGGAGAAATAAACAGCGTGTGTTATATAACAAAACCATGGGATGTTCTCCAACCGGTAGTGACCTTCAAGCATAAAATACCAGAAAATATTCTTTAAACAGCTCAGGGTAGTCACTGTTCCAAGAACCACTGCCGCCGTTTTCTCACTGCAATATTTACTTTTCAGTTTCTGTCAAGAAACAGCCACAAATCGATCAAAAGTGAAAGTAACGGTGAACTAGACAGAACAGTCAGTGGCTGCATAAAGCAGGACGGCGTGAATATTACACACGGGGATGAAGTACATGAAATAAAACTGTTCCCGATAAACAATCGGAATGAATCTCAACATCACATCGAGAACAATGACCAGTAGATCTGCCAGTGCCATGACAGGTAATAGAAGGGGAGAGTGAATATTCATAGATTAAGGTGAAAGAGCTGGAGAAGAATGTGGAGTTAAGTAGGTGGATAGAGAGACTGGATGAGCTGATATTGAAAGTGAGTGTAATACAGACAGGAGAGTCACAAAGAATGGAGAGGGAGCTACAGAACAAGGACTTTGCCGGACGTGAGGGGATGGCCCAAATAGGGAAGGTTGTAGGGACTTCAAAGACTAGAAATGATGTCAGGTCTGAAAGAGGTCATACAGAAAGGGTGGACTTTACGGCCGCAGGTGTTTATGGAGGGAGTGAATGGGTTGGAGCAGTTTACACAGACTGGGAAGGTTTTGTGCACAGTCGCAAGACGCACAGAACAATTGTTACAGGTGTTAGTATGTGAAGGTATTGGAAGCTTAATGGGTCTGGAAGAGTTAGGAGAGATACGGATGGTTATGGAACAGGAGACATTTGTGGAATATGAAACTTGGAGATTAGAGAAAGTGTGCTTCAGACACTGATATACATTGTAGGGACTAGATTAGGTTTAGCAAATGAGAAGTTTAATAGGAGCTGGAGTAGTTTGCAGTAAACGCGAGTGCTGAAGAGATCGGAAAAGTTTATAGATGTCGAGATAGATGTAGAGGCCGTTGGGATTTAGAGATTTGGAGGGCTGCAGAGGCAGCAGGGGACAATACAGAGAGGGAGGTTTCGAAGAGCAGGAGAAAGTCACAGAAAGAGAGAAAATGCAGTGCCTGAAGAGCTTTCTGCCATCAGCAGGTTTCAAGGTGCAGGATTATACTACAAAGACATGAGTAATTTTAGCGATTGACCGAGCATACAAAGATAAGGAGGTCTTTCGACAATGGAGGATATTACAATACAGAGATAGGACGGGATTATTAACTCGAGTAATTTACAAAGATATGTTGGGCTTGGACCATGTAAATGAAGTATTCTAGGATTTGAAGGAGGGTGTCAGAGCTTTAGTAGGTTACACAGATATGGAGGGTTGTGAAGACTGAAGGATATTAAGGAGATAGGGAGGGTGTGGGGATTTAACGTGATTACACAGCTAGGGATGGTTGTGGAGACTGAAGGAGGCTATGCAGATAGGAAGAGTAATGAGGACTGAAGGAGTTTATGGAGTTAGGGAGAGTCATTGAGACAGGAAGGAGGTTATGGAGGTATGGAGAGTCGTGAGCACTGAAGCAGGTTAGACAGATAGGGAGCATTGTGTGTACTGAAGGTGGTTATGGCTTTCTGGACAGTCGTGGGGAATGAAGGAGTTTATGCAAATAGGTAGGGACTGAAGGAACGTATGGAAAGAGGGAGGGTCTTGGGGATTGAATGAAGTTACACAAATAGGGAGTATCAGTTAAACTGAAGGTGGCTATGGAGATTGGGAGGGTTGTTGGTAGAGAAGGAGAATACATAGACAGGGAGGTTTGTGGGGACTGAAGGAGGTCACAGAAATAGGGAGAGTCGTGGGGACTGAAGAAGTCTCTGGAGACAGGGAGTGCTGTTGAGGACTGAGGCGGTTAGATAGATAGGGAGGGTCGGGGGACTGAATGTGGTTATGGAGATAGTGAAGGACGTGGATGCTGAAGGAGGTTTTGGTCATAAGGAAGTTCTTGAGGACTGAATGAAGTTACATAAATATGGAGTATCATTGGGACTGAAGGAGGTTATGGAGATAGGGAGGGTTGTAGGTACTGAAGGCGATTACACAGATAGGGAGGGTTGTGGGGAGTACAGGAGAGTACCGAAATAGCGAGGGTCGTGGGTACTGAAGGAAGGTATTGAGGTAGGGAGGGTCATGGAGGACTGAGGCGATGAGTTCGATAGGGAGGATCGTGGGACTGAAGGAGCTAATGGAGATAGGGACGATCTTGGGGACTGAAGGAAGTGATAGCGATAGGAACTTTACAGAGAAGCACAGGAAAGGGGGCCATTTGACCACACGAGCCAAGCACACATTCAATATGATCACATCTGATCACCTCACTCAAATCACTGTTCTGGATTTCACCCCATACTCTGATATTGCAATGACTGGTTTCACTTAGTGACACAGAGGGATGTAGCAACTTGACGGGGGGTGGGGTGGGGGGAGGTGGAGATTTTCTCACAGAAATGGAGAGGGCTGTGGTAGCTGGAACAGGTGATAGATATAGGACGAGTTTTCGGAATGTGAGGAATTTACTGGGAAGAGGAGGTATGTCGGGATGGGATATAGTTAAAATCACAGGGAGGATTATGGGAGCTCATGTAATGGAAATAAACAGAATCTGGTGGAAGCTAAATGCAGAAAGGTTTGTCGTGACTGTAGGAGATTACATAAATAAGGAGAATAGTAGGGACAAGTAGAATTTCCAGCTATTGAGTGTGTTTTAGAGACAAGATGAGTTTATTGTCATCATTAGCATTGTAGAAACAAAATTATAAGAGAGGCAGGGTAACTGTGCATGGTTTCCAGAGACAAGGAGGATGAGCTGGAAAAGGTTAATAAGGTAGGGAGTGTTTTTTTGCCATGATTGGGAAGGTTACACGGATCATAAAGATAGTAGGAGCTTGACATAGTTACAAAGACAGGGAGGTATTTTCAGGTCCCTGGTGGAATGGATAGCTGAAGGGACTGAAGATTTTTTGTTCACAAATAAGGGGATTCCGGGACTGGAGAAGATTACCCACGTATGAACGATTGTAGAGATTAAAGTTAATTAAACAGGCATGGAGAGTTGTACTGGTAGAATAAGCTTACAGGGATTTGCAGGATGTGGGGGCGTACAGAGGTTGGGAAGGTAGTGTGTACTGGAGAATATTTCAAAGATATAGGCATTGCTCGGTATTAGAGAAACTAACAGAGGTAGGGAGTGTTGTATGGTCCAGGGAAACTTACACATAAGATAATGATAATGAAGCGTGTGATTTTTCTCGTGTTTCTTGTCCAGCATTAATAAGATATCGTGTCCTCAGGTTCTGAATTAAAGACCATTAGCTCGTCTCTGTGCTGTTTACTGTGAGTGATCTTTCCGGCTGCAAGATTTATTAAAGGCTAAAAATCTCGTACTCTATCTTTATCTGGCTAAACAACCGTCTTCAATGAGGTCATGGATGAGACACGATCGCCCTGACCATCTGCGGGAGACCGAGAAATAGGCTCAGGCATTAGCCTGATGCAGTGATGTTTTCATACAGAGTGGAACTACGTCCTCGAGAGATCCAGAAAATCCCAGTCTCCATCCTGGCCTGTGCTGCTGTATCTCTGTGGAGTGGAGAATTCTGTTGGCTCAAGATGTCAAAACTCTTCAGAGCGAGAGTTGCAGATAGCGGCAGCGATTAGACTCACACAGTGAAGGATGTCAAATGTACGATACAGGGTTATATCATCAGAGTGTAGGAACATTTCAGGATCAAACAACGGTGTCATGAGAAGTGGCTTTGATTAAGTGGACACTGCTCCCAGACTCAGGGAGGAGTGAGATGTTGTGTTCGGATGGGGTCCATTGCCCTACTCAATCACATGACCAGAATTACGCAGAGTCTTTTAAACTTTTTTAGATGAGGAGAAACAGCGCTCAGGTGAAAGGCAAGCTCCAAAATCCAAAAGAAAGATTGAAATATTGGAATAGCATGGTGTTATCGCTGAAGACAAGCAGAAAGTAACAGGAAAGGGTTGGGTATAACTGAAATACCACTGCAGCAAATAGATTGGTGACAGGAAATTACAGTTACAAAAAAGTAAATGACAGCTTCTTTATCTAAATACAAAAAGCATCTGCAATAACGTTTGTGCACCTGTGACACAGAGAGTTAAATAATTTCTGTCTAATTGGCATCAGGGATATTTGGTCATGCAGTGAGCAAAAGGTGGAGCATCAATATTTACGACTACACAACACTATGGAAAATCAGGCAAAAAGGAAAGCAAGTTGGCGAACTCTTACAGATCGGGATAACAATGGGATTACCAAACAAATAGTTTGCTTCAGAATATGAATAAATACGATTGTAAATTCTGAGTAATAATGGTCAGAAAACGGAAGTGAAAGGGCAGTGTTAAGGCACGCGAACAGGATTACATTGTCGCACATTTTTATGGACAGGGAATTATTGGAATTTGTAACAAAAGTCAACGAGATAATTGCGAGGGGATTCAAACTTCCTATCTCATCATCTCTTTGACTGTGGGTAACAGACAAGGATGACTTTCGCCCGCTCTCTGGGGTACTCTGTAGTTGGCTGCACACACATGTGGCTTCCACAGACTCAGTTACACTTGGGGCAAAGGGTGGCTGTAAGAAGGAGGTGGGTGATGTGTTGATGTGGTAGCACGCTCCCTGTGCCCTGTTATCGTGCATGCCCGTTTTATTCCCGCTGGCAAGTCTCGAGATGCACAACAACATCTATATGCTCCCCTCCATTTTGCAAGGTCTTGGCTTAGCAATACCAAGGTTTCGGGGGAATGCCACACATCATCAGTGAGGACCTGTGAGCATCCCTGAAGCACTCCCTCTGTCCATCTGTGCTTGCCTGCCATTTCGGAGCTGTGAGTAGAGCACCTGCTTGGGGAGTCTTGCGCCGGTCATGGGGATACCGTGCCGAGCTGATCATAGCCGATCAAGGTGCTTTGGGGTGTGTCAGGGCCTTCATGCTGGGATGTTGGCCTGGTCGAGGATGCTGGCGTTGCTTTGTCTGTCTTCCCTGCGTATTCACAGGATCGTGCACTGGCAGTGTTGGTGCAAGACCTCCCCATATACATTTATGATCGGAGATTCGCTCCGCAATGCCAGGCCAGGTGGTGGAGGACATTTGCGTTGTGCATGTTCAGTATTTGACCCATGCTCTCGTATGTCTGCATATAGATGCTGACAACTGGACGGAATACACCCTCCGAGAGTGCACACACAAATATCATCCACGTTCTGCAGCTCGCTGCGGTTGATTTAAGTTTGGAGGTGGTTGAGGTTTAATACTTTCCTGCTCGTGCTGTAGGTTAGCTCCACCCCAGCGGGGAGCTTGTCGATGATAGGTTGAAGCATTGCAGTGAGGTAATTCGAGTAGAGTGCTAGGGTAATGTCATAGTCCTGTTTTACACTTGTCTGAATGGGAAGTGGATCCATGCGGGAACCATTTACATAACCATGAATTCCATGTCACCAGGGATGGGGACATTTTCATGGTATAGCCAAATGAGAAAAGGACATTCCATATTGCTTCCTGGATCACGGTGTCAAAGGCCTTCACAACATCGAAGGTGATCGTGGACAGAGGGAGTTTCTGTTCTCTGTATTTCTCCTGCAAATTTTACAGATCCCAAATAGGCGTTTGGCAGTGATGGGTTTGCTGATCATTACTCTGTAAGCCTTCCTGCTACCTTTTCTGCTATACTTTGAAGCCCACTTTGTTTTTTTAACCGCCAACTTCAGATGTTCAATCTCTCTCTCTTTCTTCATTTCCTCCCTTTTTCTCTTTACTCGCTCTCTTTTTTTCACTTTCTTCCTCAAGGTGCCTTCCTTTCCTTCTCTTCCTGTGCTGCTCTCTTAGTTCTGCTGGAGCAGTTGTTTCATTTTCTCTGTCCTTTGCCTTTACCCATCATTCCAACTGTTTCACTTGCTTTTCAAGTTCAAGCTGCCCCATCTGCAAATAAATTCTAGCCATTTCCAAACGCTCGAATGTGGTTTCCAGCAAATTTAATAGTCGAGGTTTTCCTGTATTCGCCTCTGCATCTTGCACAGCCGAAGGCAATTGCAACTCCGGCTTGTCTGGCAATTGCATAAGCTTTGCCTTGCTCACCTTTTCTGAAAATACTTCTGAAAATCGTGAAGAAGGGCTTATGCCCGAAACGTCGATTCTCCTGTTCCCTGGATGCTGCGCTTTTCCAGCAACACATTTTCAGCTCTGATCTCCAGCATCTGCAGACCTCACTTTCTCCACCTTTTCTGAAATCCCTACAGTCACTTTTTCCACTCCCAGAAAACTCATAACGGCTGAAAGAACCAGTACAGCCTCTTGCAACATGTTTGAGGTGAGGGATGCCATGGTCGTCCCTGCTGATTACACTTGCAGGAAGTGCACACATCTCCAGCTCCTCTAAGACCGTGTTAGGGAACTGGAGCTGGAGTTGGATGAACTTAGCATCATTCAGGAGGCAGAGGGGGTCATAGATCGGAGCTTTAGGGAAGTAGTAACTCCAAAGATTGCAGACAGATGGGTGAAGTGAGGGGGGACTGGGAGGAAGCAGCCAGTGCAGGGACCCCCTGCGGCCGTTCCCCTCAAGAACAAGTATACCGTTTTGGATACTTGTGGGAGGGATGACTTACCAGGGGTAAGTAACGGGGCGCAGGTCTCTGGCACGGAGCCTGTCCCCATTACTCAGAAGGGAAGGGTGAAGAAGAGCAGAGCAGTAGTAATTGGGGACTCGATAGTTAGGGGCACAGATAGGCGGTTTTGTGGGAACGAGAGAGACTCACGATTGGTATGTTGCCTCCCAGGTGCAAGGGTACGTGACGTCTCTGATCGTGTTTTCCGGGTCCTGGAGGGGAAGGGGGAGCAGCCCGAAGTCGTGGTCCACATTGGCACCAACGACATAGGTAGGAGGAGTGCCGAGGATGTTAGACAGGCTTTCAGGGAGCTAGGTTGGAAGCTCAGAGTTAGAACGAACAGAGTTGTTGTCTCTGGTTTGTTACCCGTGCCACGTGATAGAGATTCGAGGAATAGGGAAAGAGAACACTTAAATGCGTGGCTACAGGGATGGTGCAGGAGGGAGGGATTCCGGTTTTTGGATAACTGGGGTTCTTCCTGGGGACGGTGGGACCTCTATAAACAGGATGGTCTACACCTGAAACTGAGGGGCACCAGTATCCTTGG
>NC_057758.1:4433230-4450303 GCF_004010195.1 Chiloscyllium plagiosum
ATAAGACTCTGGTGCGGCTGCATCTGGAGTATTGTGTGCAGTTTTGGTCGCCATACTATAGGAAGGATGTGGAGGCACTGGAACGGGTGCAGAGGAGGCTTACCAGGATGTTGCCTGGTATGGTAGGAAGATCGTATGAGGAAAGGCTGAGGCACTTGGGACTGTTTTCATTGGAGTAAAGAAGGTTTAGGGGTGACTTGATAGAGGTGTACAAGATGATTAGGGGTTTAGATAGGGTTGACCATGACAACCTTTTTCCACGTATGGAGTCAGCTATTAAGAGGGGGTATAGCTTTAAATTAAGGGGTGGTAGGTATAGGACAGATGTTAGGGGTAGATTCTTTACTCAGCGAGTCGTGAGTTCATGGAATGCCCTGCCAGTAGCAGTGGTGGACTCTCCCTCTTTATGGTCATTTAAACGGGCATTGGATAGGCATATGGTGGATAGTGGGCTAGTGTAGGTTAGGTGGGCTTGGATCGGCGCAACATCGAGGGCCAAAGGGCCTGTACTGCGCTGTATTTTTCTATGTTCTATGTTCTAAGCACAAAGCATTGTTTAAACCAAACGAATTCAACACCCGGGGTAACTGACACTTACCACTCGCCTTATTTGTGCCCAACAAAATCAAAGTTAAATGATAGACTCAATCCCAACAAGCTCCTCCAATTTGCCAGACCCCGAAATACATTTTAAGAAGGTTGCTTCGATATTAACGTTTCCTTATTTTAAAGGGAGCTGAGAGTTGGTGTTCCACCTGTATGCAACTGGTCATAACACTTGGCTTTAAACAAAGCAAAATACATTTGAGCACGACAGTTGATGCACGAACAATAAGAAACAGGAATTTAGAACAACTGAACTGTTGGAAATTTTAAATGACCTGATACAATAACAACGGGTTGCATGACTTGAGCTATAACGAGAGGCTGAACAGGCTATGGCTGTTTTGCCTGGAGCATCGGAGGCTAGCGGGGTGACCTTATAGAGATTTACAAAATTATGAGGGGCATGGATTTGATAAATAGACAAAGTCTTTTCCCTGGGGTCGGGGAGAACAGAACTACAGGACATAGGTTTAGGGTGAGAGGGCAAAGATATAAAAGATACCTAAGGGGGAACTTTTTCACCCAGTGTATGGAATGAGCTGCGAGAGGAAGTGGTGAAGGCTGGTACAATTCCAACATTTAAATGGCATTTGGATGGGTGTATGAATAGGCAGGGTTTGGAAAGATATGGGCCGGGTGCTGGCAGGTGGGACTAGATTGCGTTGGGATATCTGGTCGGCATGGATGGTTTGGACCGAAAGGTCTGTTTCCATGCTGTCCATCTCTATGACTCTATCAGTATAAATTAACTATTCCAATATGGTAGCATCCTATAAACACACTTCTTCTAAAATAAAAGGCAAATTCAAACACAATTTATTGCAGGCAGGAGGGAATAATATCCGGAGAAATACATCAGAAAAAAAGTCAGAGGAATTCTTTCATGAAGCTTGCAACTCCCGTGGACACACATATCTGGTGACTGCTACAACTGAATCAAACTAGAAAAAGCCTGAACCAGTGCCATAGCAAGAAACAGGAACTTCACAATAGGTGAAGTCGTCTCATATATTCTCCATCACCAAGTTGGCAGAGGCTTCCTTAGCAGTAAACTCAAACTTATCTCCTCACATTCTCAGCTGGTCATTTTCTAGTTACAAAGATGCATGGGCAAAATGTCATGAAACAAATACCGCCGTCCCATCAGCACTGCGTTCACTCGTCTCCGTTCATGCAGATCGTGATAGTTCCTCAATGTTGACATTTCCTTTAATATTTCTGCAATTCTATGAAAGCCAAATTCCTCATCCGTTGCCCATTTCAAACGTTCGTGCGTTTTTTTTTAAATCAAAATCGGAATTCTGACAGACAGTATTTTCATGACTATCTCTGTTTCAGAGTTGTCCCAATTTAGTATGCACTGATTAGTTGCCAATTACAGAAATCAAACAATCCAGAACCTGAAACGATGATCAAGAGACAAGGACTTGAACCTCACAACAATCTTGTGAAGCTGGACCAGGAGTCGGTCATTCAGACTCTCGTGATTGGTCGACCATTTAACTTGATCCTGGCTGACGTAATCTCGTCACAATTCCACTTTCATGCCTATTCCCTTTGAGTCATTGTTCATTAAAGGAATGTCAATGTCCTCCTTAAATTCAGTCAGTCCCCTGATACCCACGGCACTCTGGAGGATTATATTCCACGAATTCACGACCCATCAAAAGAAGGAAGTACTCATTACTTCGTTTCCCATTAGACCAAAGATACCAGAAATCCTTCCACAAAAGTATTCTGTAATTCATGATGTCATGGTCATATTTGAATTCTGTAAAGAACTGGAAGCGTCTGCTTCTCTCACCATGACCCTTGAATTATTATCAGCATTTAAAAGAAAAACTATTACAATCAGTTTATACGCTCGACCGAATGAATTGCTGTACTATTAGACGACCTTGGGTTATCATTGAAGTGATGTCAATGGTGGTCTCGTTTGCAAACATCCGACAAGAGAAAGACCAGATCAGTAAAGAGCAAACAATCTTTTTAAAGACTTCACTTTCCTTTAGTTCACTCGTGGGACATGTTCGTCGCTGGCGAGAACTGCATTTATTTCCCGCCCCTGGTTACCCAGTGTCAGAACATATTTGATATGTTGAAGTCCATGTCCTTAACGAGGGATTTCCTGGAATTGATGTAGTGATAGAGAAGGAAAGACGATATACTTCCAAGTATAGCTGGTGAGTGGCTCAGAGAGGAAATTGGAAAACTAATGTGTTCATAGAATTGCTGCAATGTGGAAAATGATAATTTGGCCTGCTTGCCGGATCGATATTTACCAAATCTATTGCAACTAATGTACACATCCGGAGCGCTATGGTCAATATAGAATGGCAAATTCACCCATACTGCACATTTTTGGACTGTTGGAGGAAAGCGGAGCACCCAGACCGGACATACACAAACGCAGGAACACTGTGGAAAATCCACGCAACCAGTCACCTAAGACGGGAAAGGAACTCGACTACCTTGCACTGTGAGGCACTAGCACTTACCACTAAGCCACGACGCCGCAACGTAGCATTCAGATGTAACTGCTGTCCGTGTCGTTCTCAATGTTATTTGTCGTGGATTTGGCCGGTGTTACAGTGTAGGTAAGTACTCCCTGCCGCATTCCGTTGGATGAGAGGATCTGTGTGAATGTAATGCTATTTAAGGAAGTTGCGTTAAGAAGTACAGAGTATTCTCCGTTTTGATGGATTTGAACAAATTCAGGCAAGTGTTGACTATTCCATTACACTCCTGACTACTTGTGCCTTGTAGATAGTGAACAGAATTTGGGAAAGAGTAAGAAGGGGAGGTATTGCCTGCAAGGTTCCTCGACGCTAACCTGCCGTTGTTATTCTTCATGAAAGACGACTTCTGAGGCGATAATGTCAAGTGTATTTAAGATTGATATCCTGGAATCTAGGTTTTAAGGGAAAAGGTAGGTCCGTGACCACGTGAACGATGAGATTAGACGCGATCTTACTAAATGAAAAACAGATTGGAAAGCAAAGGAAGACGATGACACAAAGGAGAACCATTTCCATCACAGAACACATCAGTTGCCCTACTCCTTTGAAGACAGTAATTTCCCCTCCCACGTGGTTGAAGATGCCCTCCAAAGCATCTTATCCACGTCCCGCAACTCCACGATCAAACTGCACCCTTGCAACACCAACAAGGATAAAGCCCCCGGTCCTCACCTTCCACCCACCAACCTATGCATAAACCGCATCACTTGTTGACATTTCCGCCTCCTACAAATGGATGCCGCCACCAGGATATATTTCCCTCCCCACCCCATCCGCTTTCTGCAAAGACCATTCCCTCCATGACTACCTCATCACGTCCATGAACTCGAATAACGCCACTTCCGCCGGCACCTTCCCCACTATTGCAGGAATTGCAAACCTTGCACCGACATCTCCCCCATAAACTCCATCCATGGCCACAAAGAGGCCTTCCACATTCAGCAAAGTTCTACCTGCACTTCGCCAAATGTCACTTTTTACATCTGTTGCTTCCGACGTAGTCTCCTTCACACTGGGGAGACTGGACGCCTTCTCACAGAGCGCTTCAAGGAACATCTCCGGGATACAGCACTAATCAAATTCACCACCCCGTGGCAACACATTTCAATTCCCTCACCCAATCTGTCGAGGACATGCAGGTCCTGGGCCTCCTCCACCGTCACTCCCTCACCACCCGACGCCAGGAGGAATAACGCCTTATCTTCCAACTTGGAACACTTCAACCCCAACGGAACGATACGGACTCCAACAGTTTCCTCAATACCCCTACCCCCACGTTTCCCCAGTTCTAAAGTTCTCGCTCAGCACCATCCTCATGACCAGTCCCACCTGTCAATTTTCCTTCCCACTTATCCGCTCCACCCTCCTCTCCGAGCTATCAACTTTACCCCTTCCGCCATCCACTTATTGCACCTCCTCCACCGTCACTCCCTCACCACCCGACGCCTGGAGGAATAACGCCTTACCTTCCACCTCACAACACTTCAACCCCAAAGGAACAATGTAGTCTTCACCAGTTTCCTCAATTCCCCTGCACCCACCTTTTCCCAGTTCTAAACTTCTAGCTCAGCACCATCCTCATGACCAGTCCCACCTGTCCATCTTCCTTCCCACTTATCCGCTCCACCCACCTCTCCGCCCTGTCACCTTTACCCCTTCTTCCGTCCACTTATTGCACTCTCAACTGCCTACTCCCAAACTCCACACCCTCCCATTTATCTCTTCACCCACGAGGCTTTCAGCCTCATTCCTGATGAAGGGCTCCTGCCCGAACCGTCGATTTGCCTGCTCCACAAGTGCTGCTGTGCTTTTCCAGAACTACTCTAATCTCCAGCATCTGCAGTCCTCACGTTTGCCACAAAGATAGTTTAACCGAGTCAGAAAATCCAAGCTGACAAAACATAATTTGTGGTAATGTGAGGTTCTGTAGTTACTGGGAGGTGGAATAGAGGAACTGTATACTTTAAATGCAGAACTCCATGAGTCGAATGCCTGTACATAGTAGCGAAATTATTTCTACCTCTCTGCTTTCAAATTCTGCCCATGCAATAATTTCCAGTCGTCGCATTTGATGCTTATGGTCCCCTGCCAAAAATAGCCACACATTTATGATAGTTCGCTGCTTTGTTAACCGAACTTTTTACTTCCTGCACCCTTGATGACACATTGAGAGACAATTTCCCTCTTTCAATGCAATTTTCATTTCTCAATATGTTTGTCCCCCGTCATTGCATAACACAAATCAATCAGTAAAACGGAAAGAATTGCGAATATCATAAATCAAAAACATTTTTGAGAGACTTAGCAGGTTTGACAACATCGTCAATAAGAAATCAAAATTAACATTTCAGGTCTTGTGACCCTTACTCAGAACAAGTTTTAATACATCCTCATTCGTAGTGAGGTTATATTATCTAGCCTGATATACTCTCACCGTGTTTATTTCCCATCCTCACAGTGAACTTAATCACAATTAGGATCCTGAGTCGCGGAGGGTGCGGTCTCTCGAATTGTATCAGAAGCTATCTGATTGCCATGGCAGCTTCAGATCTCCTGGTGATTATTCTCGATCTGATTTTGAGGCACTTGCCGATTCTTTATCCAAGGACATTTTATTCATTGATCAAACTGCCCATATGTAACATCCACGCTGTTCTCCTTTATGCAGTAACTGACTGCTCTGTATGGTTCACGGTCGCATTTACATTTGATCGATTTGTGGCGATTTGTTGCCAGAAACTGAGAAATAAGTATTGCAGTGAGAAAACAGCGAACATAATTCTAGGAACAGTGACTGCAGTGAGCATCTTAAAGAACATTTTCTGGTACTTTGCCTTAACAGGTAAGTATCAACTCATGAACTTCCCGTGGTTTTGTGTTACAATGGATTACGTTCAGATCTCTCCGGTCTGGGTATCAGTCGAGTTCCTGCACAACATACTAACACCATGTGTTCCATTTCTGCTGATTTTACTGTTCAACATCTTCACAGTCAGACACATTTTAGTGAGCAGCAAATCCCGCAGGCGACTCCGGTCATCCAGCAATAATGAAGGTCACAAAGACACAGAGATGGAGAGTCGACGGAGATCCATCATTTTGCTCCTGGCAATTTCCGCGAACTTTATTATGTTATGGTCAACTTTAATAGTTGTTTCCCTTTGTGGGCGGATGTTTAATTTAGGCTTCAAGTCTATGTTTATCGATGATTACATGCAAGAGCTGGGATTCATGTTGCAGCTCCTGAGCTGCTGCACTAATACTTGTGTCTACGTCATGACCCAGAGCAAGTTCAGAGAGCAGCTAAAGAATATGCTGAAATATCGCATCACTCTCATTCTTCAATGTCTGCAATGAGGATAGAAAAATATTATAGAGCGGTGCCAGTGCTTTGCAATTTTTTGATAACTGCTTGTGAACTTAAAGTCTTTAACATCATTTGTAAACGTTTCGAAAATTTTATTTTTTTTATCAACTACAATACTTACCGTCATTTCTTACATAACAGCGTAAACACAAGGAACTGATAAAGCTATTCTTTCCCTTGAAGCTGTTCCACCATTTAATATGATCAAGGCTAATCTAATGTAGGCCTCAATTGCTATATATTGCCTGATCTACACAACCATTTAATCCATTGCTGATTACACATTTATCCATACACACTTCAATTTACTCACTGTTCCGCCTTCTCACCACATTCAAGCAGGGTCAATTCCACAAAATACAACAATAGAATATAGAACGTAGAACATTACAGCGCAGTGCAGGCCCTTTGACCCTCGATGTTGTGCCGACCTTTCGAACCAATCTGAAGCCAATCTATATGACACTGTTATATTTTCATCCTTATGTTTATCGAATGACCATTTAAATGCCGTTAAAGCTAGCGAGCCCACTCTTGCAGACAGGGCAATCCACGCTCCTGAGGTAAAAAAAACTACCTCTGATATCTTTCCTCTGTCTCACCCATCAATTTGTAGCTATGACACCTTGTGCTCGCCATCACCATCTGAGGAAAAAGGCTCTCACTGCCCATCCTGTCGAACTCTCTGATTATCTTCTACGTGTCAAGTAAGTCACATCTCATCCTTCTTCTCTCTAACAAAAACAGACACAGGTCCTCAGACTTTCGTCATAAGACGTTCCCTTCTTACCAGGCAACATGATACAAAATCTCTTCTGAACTCTTTCCTATAATGTGGTTACCAGATTTATCCAAGTACGGCCGCACCAGTGTTTTGTTCAGTTGCAGCATATACTCTTGGGTCCGAAACCCAATCTCTCCAACAATAAAAGCTAACGCACTGAATTGCTTACTAACAAATTTAACAGCCTCGGTGGTAAATTCCAAGTGTCTGTGTACATGGACAGCAAAATAACTCTGTTCATCCACACTTCCAAGAGTCTTTCGATTCACGCAGTACTGTTTACTCCTGTTGCTAGTTTCAAAGTGAATCACCTCACTCTTTTTCGCTTTAACCTCCCCTGCCACCTCCAAAGCCTGCTCTGCAACTTATCTATGTCCCCCTCTAATCTGCAACATCCTTCAGCATGACCCAGAACGCCACCGGCATGAGTGTCAACTGCAAATTTACTAACCCATCCTTCCCTGTCTTCATTGAGGCCATTGAGAAAAACGGCAGATAGTAAAGACACCAAAATAGATTCTTGCAGGACACGACTAGCAACTGACCTCCAGGATCGACGTTTCACATCAACCACAACACTCTCTCTTCTTTCAGAAGCCAATTTCGGATCCAAACAGCTAAATCACCCTTCATCCCATGCCTCTGTATTTTGTTCGACTGTCTACAGTGGGAAACCTTATCAATCACATTCCTGAAATACATGTAGAGGATAACAAAAGCTTTACCTTCTTCCACCTGATCGTTCACCAACGAAAAGAACTCAATAAAATCTGTGAGGCACGAAATTGCCTGCATACAACCGTGTTTAATATCCCAAATCAATTAATTTCTCTTGAGATGATTACAAATCCTAATTGTTATAACTTTTTTCCAACGCTTTACACACACCTGAACTAAGTTTCACTGGGCTGTCATGAACATGTTTGTCTCTTCTTGAACAACGTATCATAATTTGCTATCCTCTAGCCTCCTGGTTGTATTCCTGCCCAGAATGAGGACAGAAAGATCAAACCCATAGACGCTGCAATCTTCGCCGTGGCTTCCCAGAGTTTCCTTTGTTAGATCCCATCCGTCCCAAGTGACCTATCGCTTTTCACACTGTCCATAATTGCTTACACCTCCTCCATGTGAAATGTAAACCCGTCTCGGATAGTAGACTGTATCTTAGTATTCTCCTCTAAACATTGTCTTTTTCCTTTTTGAATACTGAGGAAGCATATTCATTTTGCTCTTCCCGAACCTCCTCGGACTCCATGCACAACTTCCCACTACTATCTTCATTGGCCCAAAGCTTTCTCTAGTCATTATTTGAATCCTGATATACACACGCTGAAGTTTAGAGTTGTCACTGATACTGTCTGCCAACGATTTCCTATCTCCCCTCCTGGCTCTTCTTAGCTCCCTTTAGTTCTCTCTTGGGAACTTGCAACTCTAAAGCGCTCTTAATAAGCCTTCACATCTCATTCTAATATAAGTCTGCTTCTTCTTCATAACAAGAGATTCAACTTCTTTAGTAAACTGCAGCTCTCTTGCATTAGGCAAGAACTTTCAAACACTGATTGGGGGCAGATGTTCGCAGGTAAAGAGAACATCTGGAAAATGGGAAGCCTTCAGGAATGAGATAACGAGAATCCAGAGAAAGTATAGTCCAGGCAGGGTGAAAAGAAAGGCTGGTCGGAAAGCGAATGCTGGATGACTAAAGAAATTAAGGGCTTGGTTAAGAAAAACAAGGAAGCATATGTAATGTATAGACAGGATAGATCAAGTGTATCCTTTGGAGAGTATAAAGGCAGTAGTAGCATACTTAAGAGGGAAATAAGAAGGCAAAAGGGGAACATGAGATAGATTCGCCTATTAGAATTAAAGAGAATCCAAAGGGTTTTTACAAATACATTAAGGACAAATTGGTAACCAGGGAGAGATAGCGCACCCCAAAGATCAGCAAGGCGGACTTTGTGTGGAGCCGCAGATAATGGAGAGATAATAAACGAGTATTTTCCATCAGTATTTACTGTGGAAAAGCATATGGAAGATATAGAATGTAGGGAAATATATGGTGACATCTTACAAAATGTCCATATTAGAGATGTGGAAGTGCTGGATATTTTGAAACGCAGAAAGGTGGATGAATCCCCAGGACCGGATCAGGTGTACCCTAGAACTCTGTGCGAAGCTCGAGAAGTGTTTGCTACGCCTCTTGCTGAGATAGTTGTATCATCAATAGTCACCGATAAGGTGCCGGAAGATTGGATGTTGGCTAACATGGGGCCACTGTACTAAAAGTGTGGTAATGTCAAGACAGGGAAGTATAGACCAGTGAGCCTGATATTGGTGGTGGACAAGTTGTTGGAGGGAATCCTGAGCGACAGGATGTGCTAGTATTTGGAAAGTCAAGGACAGAGTAGGGATAGTCAACATGGCTTTGGGAGTGGTAAATCATGCCTCCCAAACTTTATTTAGTTTTGGAAGAAGTAACAACGAGGATTGATGAGTACAGAGCGGTAAATGTGGTCTATAGGGACTTCAGTAATGCGTTGGACCAGGTTCCCCATGGGACGCTGGTTAGCAAGGTTAGATCTCACAGAATACAGGAAGAACAACCCATGGGGGTACAGAACTGGTTCAAAGATAGAAGACAGAGGGTGGCGGTAGAGGGTTGTGTTTGTGACTGGAGGGCTGTGACCAGTGGAGTGCCACAAGGATCGGTGCTGGGTCCTCTACTTTTTTCATTTACATAACTGATTTGGATTTGAGCATAAGAGGTACAGTTAATTAGTTTGCACACGAAACCAACATTGGAGCTGTAGTGAACAGCGAAGAAGGTTACCTCAGATTACGATCGAATCTTGACAAGATGGGCCATTTGGTTGAGAACTGGCAGATGGAGTTTAATCAGTTAAATGTGAGGTACTGCATTTTGGGACAGCAAATCTTAGCAGGACTTATACACTTTACGGTAAGGTCCTACGGAGTGTTGCTGAAAAAAGTGACCTTGAAGTCCATGTTCATAGCTCCTTGAAAGTTTTGTCGCATGTAGATAGGATAGTGAAGAAGGCGATTGGTATGCTTTCTTTAAATGGTCAGAGTATTGAGTACGGGCGTTGCGAGGTCATGTTGCGCCTGTACAGGACATTGGTTCGTCCACTGTTGAACTATTGTGAGCAATTCTGGTCTCCTTCCTATCGGAAAGATATTGTGAAACTTGAAAGGGTTCAGAAAAGATTTATAAGCATGTTGGCAGGGTTGGAGGATTTGAGCTATAGAGAGAGGCTGAACAGGCTCGGGCACTTTACCATGGAGCGTCGGAAGTTGAGGGGTGACATTATAGATTTTTGCAAAATCATGAGGGGAATGGATAGAATAGATAGACAAAGCATTTCCCTGAGGTCGTGGAGTCCAGAACTAGCAGGCATAGGTTTAGGGTGAGAGGGGAAAGATATAAAAGAGACCTAAGGGGCAACGTTTTCACACAGAGGGTGGTATGGATATGAAATGAGCTGCCAGAGGAAGTGATGGAATCTGGTACAATTGCAACATCTAAAAGGCATTTGGATGTGTATATGACTCGGAAGGGTTTGGATGGATATGGGCCGTGTGCTGGGAAGTTGGACGACATTGGGTTGGCATAATTGGTCGGCATGAACGGGTTGGACCGAAGTTTCTGTTTTCATGCTGTACATCTCTATGACTCTATGACTATGTTCTCCCTGCCTGACAGGCACATACTTGCAAAGGACACGCAGGAGCAGATCCTTGAACGCACTTCACATTTCAATTGTGCCCATTCCCTGCTGCTTTCTGTACATCATAAATCTTGCCTAATCCCATCTTAATTGCGTTTATCTCATCAATAACTTTTGCCCTGCATGAAATACCTGTCCCTTTCCACTTCTGAATTTAACATAATCGAATTGTGCTCAGTATTACTTCAGTGTTCACCAAGCTCCAAATCGAGCACCTCGCCTGGTTCATTACCCTGTACATGTGGCTTCTCCCCTTGTTGGCTTGTGTACATGTTGTGTCAAAATCCATGCTGCACACAGTGGACAAAAACTGACCCAACTAAAGTACTCGAACTGCATTTTTTCCAGTCAATTTTGGGAATTTAATGTCCTCTGTAACAATCACCCTGTCAAACTCGCTCCTATACAGAATTATCTTTGCAATCATTTCTTTTACATCTGTGGAACTATTCCGAGGCCTGGAGAAATCGTTTGACCGCTCCTTTACTGTTTTTAAACTCAACCCATGGTGCTGCAGTAGACGAGTTCTCAAACATCCCCATTGCCACCGTAGTCCTGTCCTTGACGGACAATACCACACCATCCCCTCTTATGCCATCTTTTCTGTTCTTACTGAAACATCTAAATCCCGGAACCTAAAACAATCATTGCTAACTCGCCTCTATCCATGTCTCCGAAATGGCCACATTATCGAAGTCACAGGTACCAAACGTTGCTGTCATTCACCTTTTTCTGCATCCTCCTCATGTTGAAGAAGACACAGTTAAAACCACCTTCATGCTTGCTGGTGCACTCTTGCGACCTTAAAATCTCATTTCTGACGCCAAGTCGCACAACCTCCTGGATACTGGAACAACAATTTAGGTTTCCATTCACCTGTTTAATTAGTTTAACCCCCGCGAAGGACATTAGCAAAGTTCACCACCAGGGTATTAGTACCCCACTCGTTCACGTGAAGGCTATCCTGTTTTTGGAGTTCCCACCAACCGCAGAATGAGCCCCACTTATCAAGGTATCTGAAAAAATACCTCCTGCAGCATCCATTTAGCACGGGTTCAACTCCTCTCTTTCCGTATTCCTCGCTTCACTAGCACGCGGCAAGGGCAAAAAAAGATAACAATTCTGTTTGTTCTCGCACTAAGCTTCCAACCTACACTCCTGAATTCCTGCCATTAATCCCGATCCCATTGCCGACCTTTTCGTTAGTAACTCTGTGAACCACGATTTGGGATTGCTCCGTCTCCCCCTAAAAGTTCTCGAAAAGTTGATTGAGACGTCATGTACAAGGCAGCTGGGAGGAAACACACTAACCGTGAGACTCTCTCGTTATCACCGAAGCAGATTTCGGTCTTCTAACTAAGCAATCCTCATTGAATAATGCTCTGCTCACACACACAACTTTCCCTTTAGACCAACAATGAAAGACTCTTTGCCAGAGGCTTGTACCACATGGTTCACCTTTGGAAAACTCCCACGCAACAGTTGTCCAAAACTGTATATTGTTATTGAGGGAAAAGGCCACAAGGGTTACCTGCACTGCCTGCCAGTGCCTGTTCCGTGTCCTGGCTATAACCTGTTTGTCTTTTTCATGCAACAGAGGTTTGACTACCTCCCACTAACTCTTCTCAATAACGCCTTCCACCCCCTGAATGATCCGAAGTTCATTCAGCTCCAGATCCATTTCCAGAACGCGATTTTCGAGGAAATGGAGTTGGCTCCCGCAGTCGACGTCAGCAACGATGCTATTGGTGGACATTACCTCCCATGTTCTGGAGAAGGAACATTCAACTGCGCTTTCCACTATTCTCAGTATTCTAATTTCCCAACGAGCCTGGAGAAATAGAAAATAAACTAGTTACCTTACTGATCTGGCGCACATCAAGTTTTATTTTGGTTAGAGGAGGAGGATAGGTGGGAGACACTACATACGTAGTGTTTCAAGTCGCATAACTACCCAAATATATGACCACACTAACTCAACATGTCCATGTCCGCTCCTGCTCAGCGTGCGCTCCGCCTATTCACGTGTTAAATATCTTTATCAGTGATTTATCCTCCCGTCAGCTGCCTCATCGACGCTTCTGCTTTTCCTACTGTTGAAACAAAAATGGAGTACCGCAACCATTGAGGTAAGTACGCTCAAAGAATTTAGAAAAAAATCCGACTCACCTTGTATAAATCTGCTCTCCTTTCTCCTAAAACTACAATTGCTTGCTCTTGGTTGTCCCTCCTTAAAATGCAATGCCTCTGCGTGGCATTTGCCAATCATCTTTCGCATCATAACCTCGCTAATTAGACCTCCTCTTATTCTTGTAAACGCCAGTGAGGGTTTAGCCCATAAGCCCATATCACTCCATAAGCAAAGGATGTTACATCTGGACTTGATTTGGGGAAATTACTCTGAACTTCCGCCAATGTAGCAATATATTTCTCAAGTGAAATAATGAAAGCATTACGCTGTACTGCAGAAGTGAAAACAAAAATACCTTGCGCAGTTGTAGCAACACTTCCCAGATTCTATGATGTAGTACTTGACCAACAACTGCAAAGCGTTCCATTTACAATTTTATTACCTGCTTTTCCAGTCTCTGAGCCAACTGCTCACATGACGGTTTCCAATCCAAATAATACTCAAGAGGGAAGCCAGACGGCTCATTTGAAACAAAAGATAAATGGTTCTTCACAAAGGAAACATGAAGCACACAGATTTGCAAATCTGATTGATGCTTACAATCACAAAATAATGATTCATGAAAGATGGCTGCAGTCAGGCTCCTGCTTTTTAGCATCACAATTGACTCTTTGGTCATTCCAAACTCGACATCTCTCAGGTAATAAAATATTGAATGGTAAAGACTGCATCCCATGTTCTATTGGGTGGGGTGGTTGGGAATGACGGGTGGCGTGCAAATGCCAAAACATTCCCATCCTCCAGGAGACGAGATATAGGCCTATAATCATTTTAAGTTGTAAGTCGACTCTTTCAACGCTTTTCACCTCTCTAATATCTTGTCACGCAGCTTTCATGTATTATTTAGTCATATCATGTCTAAGACTCGTGAACTCTGCTGAGTGTGAATGAAATGTGAACCCCTTCTCACCTGGAAGTGACATCACTCAATCTGTACTCAGCCCTCTTGATAAAACTGTTGTGAGAGTTTCCAAGTATTTATTGTCTCTATCAGGTGAAGCACCAACGTCGTGTTTATTTTTACAGTTGTTCGGCACATTGCACTTATTTGAAAAACCGGCCAACTCAACGTGATACGAAACATCTGCGGGGAATCTAGTTGAGGGATTCTGGCGATGAGGTGGTCTTCCTACCTCATTATTAGTACAATAACACATTAGAGATGAAAGACGTCAATGAAGGTAGTAATAGAGCAGTGAAATTGTGAGGATTTTCAAATTCTTCGGATGTGATGTGAGACACATCCAACACATGTGGAACT
Source organism: Chiloscyllium plagiosum (assembly GCF_004010195.1). Classification (NCBI taxonomy): domain Eukaryota; kingdom Metazoa; phylum Chordata; class Chondrichthyes; order Orectolobiformes; family Hemiscylliidae; genus Chiloscyllium; species Chiloscyllium plagiosum. Next base: position 4,447,702 of record NC_057758.1, read on the forward strand.
TCGACCTTGGTTTGCAGAAAATATCGAGCGTAGAACATAGAATTGATAGAGCAGTACAGGGCCTTTGCATTACGCTGTTGTGCCGAGCAATTATGTGAAACTAACTTCAACTGAGCTAACACATCTCTCAATTTATGGCAGTCCATGTGCTTGTCCAGCAGTCTCTTTTCATTGCCTAATGACTCTGACTCTACTTCACTGGCTGACAGCGCATTCCACACACCCACCACGCTCTACGTAACCTACTCCTGACGTCTCCGGATACTTTCCTCTCATCATCTGAAAATTGTGATCCCTCGTGACAGCCAATTCTGCCCTGGAGATACGTATTTGGTTATCTACTGTAACTATGCATCTTATTATCTTATACACCTTGATCATGTCACCTCTCTTCCTTCTTCTCTCCAGTGTCAAAAGCCCTAGCTCATTCGACCACTCTTCAGTAGATGCACCCAAAAATACAGACAGCATTTAAGCAAATCATCTCTTAAATCTTTCTAAAGCATCAACATCCTTCCGATAATGAGACGACCAGAACTGGACACAAGATTCCAAGTGTGATCTATCAAGGGTCATGTAGAGCTGCAGGAAATCCCCGCGGATGTTAAACACAATTCCCCTGTTACTGAATGCCAAAAAGTACATAAGCTTTCTTAACAGCCCAATCAACTTGGGTGTAAACTTTGAGGCATCTTTGAACGTGGACCCCAAAATCCAGACTCATCCAGACTGCCAAAAATCCTATCTTTACCACAATATAGAAATTCGAAATTCCAAAATTAATCACTTCGCATTCGACCATGTTAAACCCTATGTGCCAATTTTCAGCCCTGCTCTGAATACTGTAAATGTCTTATTGTAGCCTGCAAGAGCCCTTGAAGCTACATATAGCACCACCGAACTTTGTGTCACCGGCAAACTTACTAATTCACCATTCCACTTCTTCATTCAAGTCATTTACAGAAAAAATTCCAAAGATCAGAAGCGCAAGAACAGATCCCATTGGTGAACTACTGGGCAGCGACCTCCAGGTGAAATACCTCCCATCCACTAACATTTGCTGTATTCTTTCAGCCAGCTAATTCTCTATCCAGGCAGCCAAACCTACCTGTTTCCCATACCTCCTAACTGTTTGAAAGAGCCTACCTTGCAGAACCTTAACAGATGCCTGACTGAAATCCATATCCATTGCATCCACTGCTCGACCTTTGCCAACTTGTCTCATTATATCATGAAAGAACTCAATAAGGCTTGTGAGGCATAACACTGCCCATCACAAAGCCATGCCGCCTATCTTTAATCAAACTACGTTTTCCCAAGTAATCATAAATCGTATCTGGCAGAATCCGTTCAATACCTTGCTTGCCACAGACCTAAGACTGATGTTTGTATAAATCCCAGATATTTCTCCATACACTTTCTTGAAAAAAGGGCAACATTCGCCTCCCTCCAAACAGTTGGAACTACCTGCGTGATCACTGAGGATACAAAGATCATCGCTAGAGGCGCAGCAATTTCATTCCTCGTTTCCCTGAGTAACCTTGCTTATACCTGGTCTAGCCATGTAGACTTACCAATCTTGATGTTTCCTCGAATTTCCAACACATCCGCATTCTCGATATCAATCTGTTCAATCCAATTAATCTGGTCCACGGTGTTCTCACGATCAAAACGTTCCCTATCTTGAGTGAATACTGAAGCGAAAAACTTATTTCGGGCCCGCCTAACTTCCCAGGCGCAAGTTCCCTGCACTATCCCTGATCGGCCCTACCCTCCCTCTGATCATTCTGTTTTTCCTCACTTAACTGCAGAACGTCTTTGGGTTTTTCTTAATTCTTACCGCCAAGGCTTTTTCGTATCCCTGCTAGCTCTCTTCATTCCATTTTTGTGTTCTTTCCTAGCGACCCTGTAATCGTCTAACGCTGTGACAGATCCCTGCTTCCTCATCCTTAAGTAAGCTCCCTTCTTCTTCGTGACGTGAATCTCCTCTTCTCTTGTCATCCAAGGCTAGTTCAACCTGTTATTCATTTCCAGGCTCAGTTGGACAATTTTCCCAAAATTCGCAGTCAGTGTTCCTTAAAGTATACACATTGTTGTTCTGTATTTCAATAGAACATTTTTCCCAGCTTATACACACACCTCCTATATAATAGCAGCGTAATTTCCTCTCCCAAAATTAAATACCCTCCCATGCTGTCTGTTCCGGTGTTTCACCATGGCTGTGCAAAAGGTGAGGCTGTTGTGGTATCTGTCACTGAAATACTTGACCACTGAGAGATCCGACACCTGGTCTAGTTCATCGCCAAACACCAAATCCAATGTCGCGCCCTCCCTTGTTTACCAACCTACAGATTGAGTCAGGAATCCTTCCTGGGCAGAGATGACAAAATCGACTCCATCTAGATTATCTTCACTACAGAGATTCCGAACTATGTTGTGGAAATTGAAGTAACCCAGAACAACGAAACTGTTACATCTACACCTTTCTAACATTTGCTATCAAATTGTTCTTCCACCTCCCTGCTACTAATGGTGTGTGTGTGTGTGTGTGTGTGGGTGTGTGTGTGTGTGTGTGTGTGTGTGTGTGTGTGTGTGTGTGTGT
>NC_057758.1:4450669-4464454 GCF_004010195.1 Chiloscyllium plagiosum
GTGTGTATGCGGGTGTGTTGTGGGGAGCTACAGAAAGCACCCAATGAATTCACCGCTCCATTCCTGTTACTGACTTCCACCCATAGTGACTTGATGGACACCCCTCCTCAACGACCTTCTGTTCTGCAGCTGTGATGCACTCTCCAATTAACAATGTTACTCCCCCTCACATTTTAACCCACTCCCTGTTCTTCTTTAACTATATAAACCCTGGATCATCTAACAACAGGGAAGGTCAGTGTGAAACACATGTCTTCGTTGCGACCATTCCATCATCATTCCTAGTGGTGATCCGTTCTCGAAGTTCATCAATCTCATTCCTGACACTCCTTGCATTCAGACAGACGCACTTTAGTTCATCCCTTTGCCTTATCAAATGTGCGTCCTTCCTGACAGACTCTCTGCGTTCTATTCCAGCCAGTTCAACAACTACCATCTCCTTTGATCTGTACCTCTGATTCCCATCCCCCTGCCAAACTATTTAACCCCTCGCGAAAAGCTCTTGCAAATATCCCGATCAGGGCACTGGCACTCCTCCAAATGTAACCCATCGTTTATATTTAGCGGTCCCAACTTCCACAGAAGGTATATCAATGTTCTACATCCCTGAAGCCCACCCTCCTGCCACCAGTACTGTAGGCACGTGTTTCGTTGCACTTAACCACCGCCCCCCACCCCCACCCCCCAACATTCCTCTCCTTGCATTCAGATCTGGATAGAGGGTAACGACCCCTGTGCAATCACCTCCTGAATTCGGCATATGCTTGCTGGGTTTGGTGGTTCGTGGCTAAGTACTCCTGTGGTCCATTAGTATTGTAGTATTTTACAATGCTTCTCCAATTAAATTATCTTATTTTGTTCGACTGCAGCGTGTCTGGCTGCAGCTCCTGTATGGGAGTGTGGATCGATTGAAATTGCAGTTGGAAGCATTGAGGAACATGCAAGACTCTGAGACTGAAATGGACAGTATTTTAGGAGGGTGGTCGTGCCACATTTACATTCCCTGTAGGTTGGTGATCATCAGGAGAAGTTGGCAAGCTATGGGGGAGTCTCCTGTGACTATTCATCCTCTCAAGCAAGTATACCGATCATACACTATTTTGGATGCGGGAGTGCGGTTGGCAGTGGGGATAGCTTATCGGGGAAAATGGCAGCAGCAGCCACGTCTTTGGCACCAGGCCTGGTTCTTCTCGAAAGTTGGATGTGGTAACGTTCTAGAGAGCAGTTGTTAAATGGGAAACTCAGTCTGAAGCAGAGACAAATCTGTGTGCTTTAGTGGGTGCATCTTCAGAACGATGTGTCATCCTCATGGGGACGGGATCAAGGTCATTTCGAAGCGGTTGCAGAATAAAAGGTTGTGTGAGAGTCTGCACATCACTGTGCACAAAAGTAAAACAGCATAGATTGGATATGGGGTGAGTTCCTGCAGATTAAGGCAGGAGGTCAAAAATGGTTGAAGTTGTAACAGGCGAGAAAAGCATTTGGCTATTGCTTAGACTAAAACAGCAACTCAAGATATGCGTAACTCTTAACCATTGTTGCAGTGTCAGAATTCAGCACCTCCTTGGCTCATGGGAATGTGTAACTGTGTGTACATGAATAGGAAAATGTAAACACGGGTATGGAGGATAGATGCACCATGTAACTACAGTGAAGCTCCTAGCATTTAAATAATCTGCGTCTTGTTCACTGGTGAATTCTTATTACTTATTTCCCGGCAGCATATGCATTCCAATAAGCATGCAATCAATGATGGAAAAATCTATGGAACCCCCTAGATTCATCCTTAATCTCATGATAACTACCAGGTATCTCTATTATATTGTTTTGCAATCTTAACATGATTCTGGCCTTTTTATTCTTTCCCAGACATTTGCCAGCTGCACCATGTCATTTACTAATAACGCAAATAGTTGCTTTTTACTGAGAAATCATCCAAATTCTGTACTAACGTCAGTATGTTAGATTCGGACGAATATTAATTTTAATCAGCTGTTAAGAAGGTTACACCAGTGTTCATTGGGATTTACAAACAACTGGGATACAACCATTTTGCCACTCTATATTTTGTGATCTGTCATTGTCACTCTTACCTTCATTTGTTGCCTTTGTCAATTATCTGCATATGTACTAAAATTTACTCTCTCTCATATATGACCATCTCTTTTTACAATGTGTCCAGTGTGTTGTCTTTTGGTGGAGGTCGTGTCACAACATTTACTACATTGTCTTCTCTTAAAATGCATTGGGCCTTTACATTGCCTCGGAGCATTTGATCTAGAGCTACAACTATTGCTTCACATTAATACTTCCATAGTTTTGAAAATGCAGAAATTACTTAAATGTCAAACTTTTGCCACGAAATATTCTGGAATATCTCTGGCAGGGAAGTCTCAAATGGGGAAAAAGTCCAGTTTCATTTTGAAATGACAAAAGTCTTCGATGCATTAAAATGCATCATTATTCCAATATCTGAAGTATCTGCAGATGAGCAAGAGGTGATAATCAGTGTTCGAGAATCTTTGGTTTTTCGAGAAGGCAAATAGATCGGACACTCGAAGGTTCGAGGATGACATTGGGGAAGTAGGTGACAGTCGGGTAGTTAGGAAGGCTACTGTAGAGTAACTGGCTCTTTGGAAAATTTGCGTCGGTCCTGAAAACACTAAGCAGTGTTATACTTGTTGAATGTTCCATTTGCAACTAGATTTGATACCCTACAGTGTGGAAACAGCCCCTTTGGCCCAACAAGTCCGCACCAACTCTCCCAGACACATTTCCCTTTGACTAATGCAGCAAATACATTGGGCAATTTGGCATGACCTGCACATCTTTGGACTGTGGGAGGAAACCAGAGCTCGCGGAGAAAACCCACGCAGACACGGGGCGAACGTGCAAACTCCACACGGACAGTCACCCGAGACTGGCATCGAACTTGAGGCACTGGTGATTTGAGGTAACATTGCTAACCGCTGAGCCACTGTGCCACTCTGGCAGCAGCTTCCACAGAACGTGCTTCGATCTCCAATCCAGAACAAAATTAATGGTATCCGTAGAGGTGCCTGAGCATCAGCAAATGTTCCAGTCAGAGTTTAACCTTAGCCGGAAATGTCCTGTGAATTACAAACATCCTGACCGCATACCTTTCAAAACATCCAAGCTGCCGTGAAGCAAATAAGATTTGCACAATGTTTTTAAACCAGAATTTCATGACATCAATCATTGCCTCCAACCCAACGATCCCCGACAAAAGTTCTGTTTGTGACGCATTTCGCGAATTTGATTAAAATAGACTTAATTGTGCAGATATATTTGAATTAAAAACAAGGTCTCCAATGCTGACGTTGAAGTATGGATGGCATTGTTATTCAGGGAAATGGACTAATTGCTGTATTATAAAGGTCGGTTGTGTTGAATTTGTAATTTTAATTCATCAGCTGGGTTCACCAAGTGAGATGTGATCAGCTTTTTTACAAAGACAATGCTGTATCCAATGAGCTTTCAGACTCAACTGAACCCGATTCAAATTCGAAATTTTTTACTCGGCATATTCTCAACCAATAAAATAAGTAAGACAGTATGTCTCTATTATTTATTCACATTGTGTCTGTTCTCATGCATCTGCCCTTTCCACGTCTCTGACATTTCCTTAACGAGAATTGCCTCCGAGAACTCTGCAGGCAGTTAAACAAACAGATAAATAAATGACAAAGCTGACATAAGGCAAAGTCGATCAGCAGTTGATAGCAAAACAAAAAGTGCTTTTCTGTCCCAGTCGAAACTCAGTCTCACTTTTGAAACAGCCTGATCTCCTCTGCTTACACCATTACTCTTCTTGTGTCTAAAATCTCCAGCTTGTACAGCAAATCATCGAAAATATTCGTCCAATGCTACCAACTTACCAGAACTGATATCTACTCACAGTCAAAACGTGTGGCACTGGATGGACACGGCCGATCAGGCAGCATTCAAGGAGCATTAGAGAGTTTTTCAGTCAAAAACTCCTCAGATGCTGCCTGACAGAATGTGTTTTTCCAGGACCACACTTTTTGACTATGTGTTCTGGCCTCCATGATCCTCGCGATTTCCTGATATCCTCTCATATTCTGCAACTGTTGCATGCATTCAAGACATATGAAGGCTAACCCAACACGAATGTGCACACTTCCCAGTTAGCGAATATCAATTGTGGAAGACATCTGAGATATGTCAGTGACGTGATCCGTTTCATTGATAATGTCAGAAGTCTGGTTTGTTGTCATGCCAAACTTCCAATTATTGCGGGTCTGCCGATTGCACTACAAGCAATCGCGCTTTCATCTAATTACACACTGTCACTTAAGAATAGAAGTAATAACCATCTTTCTATGAGTTTTGCAGTTTCAGCATCTGACTTTTCAACTTTACCAGTCATTACCTATGTGTGGTTTATACATTAATTGTCCTTTTTATCAATCATTTATAACGCAGTAATTTTCTCATCCATTGATAATGTTGATTCTAAATATAATGTCATGTATTGTCCTTTTCTGGGCGAGGACAATAAACCTCACTCACCTTCCTTAGAGATGTACCTTTTAAATGCAATTCTGAAAAGGTATATTTCTCGACGGAATGACAATTGCGAAAACAAGTTTTGCCTTTACTTTGCTGACTTTCAATTTGATTTACTGGAGCTAACTTAACAGTGATTGTGGTTCTGAAATGAGGCAAATCTCAATACCCCGTATGTACGAATCAGCGTCCAGTGGGACAAGTGAGGATTTCAGATGCTGCAGATCAGAGGAGAAAAGTGTGGCACTGCAATGTCCTGATGAATGGCATATGCCTGAAGCTTACACTTTCCTGCAACTCGGATGCTGCATGATCTTATGCTATCCAAGGGAACAACTTTTGACACACTATCTAGTGGTAATCGCATCAGTGGATCTACTGCTCATCATTTCAGTGCTACACTAAATCGAAGTAATACATTTATTTCCTAGCAACAATCTGTTCATTACTCCTCTGTGTTCTCTAAATCGATTTCTCTTTTGTAGCTATTGATTGTTCTATTCGGTTCACAGTCGCTTTCTCCTTTGATTTGTTTGGAAACATCAAATTACATCACTGATAAAACAGCAATCCCGGTGATTGCAAATGTGAGCATTGTTAATTGTTAGGCGTCACTTACTTGGTACTTTCTTTTGTTCCTTCTGTAATATTGGCGATTTGCCATAGCTTTGGAAGCAGACTCATGACTATTTCACTTTAGCAGTTTAGATAGTCTATGAGTGATTTGGCTGTCTCCTAACATCTATGCTTCCAAGGATTTGCATTTTGTTGCTCAATGTTATAAGTATAAGTTATATTTGCATAGTCAAACGATTCCACAGGGTTTCCCATGGTCACGGGAAGAAAAAAGGAAAATTATCCTGGAATTGAAATGAAGAATTGATCGAAAATTGCAATGTTCGCGTTGTCCTCCAATTTAATGCCATTGTTGTTAAATTATGTTGTGCATTCCATAGACTGGTCAGTTGGGAACTTAATTCGATAAAAAAAACTTAGTGATTTCTTGTACGTGTCCAACATTTGTGTCCAAAGTTTCTGAGTGGAAGAAAGAATAAGTGCAATGTCAATCTAACCCAAAGAATGTGCAGTGAGGAATTAAGGAATGTCATGAATGCCAAGTTACTATGACTTCTACACTTCTGAAATGAGAATTAAAGCTAAAGATTTGGAATGCTACTATATATTCTGGTTTTTAATATTTAGTCGTGGACTGCTACTGCATGTTCAATGCAATGCGACATCTTCCATAGGCATATGTTCAGAATAGTTCCATTTTATATAGTTAACAATCCCACAACATCAGGTTATAGTCCAACAGGTTTATATGCAAGTACAATCTTTCTGACCACTGCTCCTTCGTCAGAGCTGCTTTTTAAACAACTGAAACTCCACATCTGCTCCTTTCAGATATATTTTGAAACAGGACGTTATATGTCTTCAAGCTCATAGTGCACCATGCAACTCAAGTATGCCTCGTCACAAGCAAAGTCCAGTGAGTTTCTGAAAAGAAATGAAATAAACTATAGGGTGGATATTTGGAACAAAAATAATAATTGCTGCAGTAAATCCACAAATATGGTAAAAACCTGTTAGAAGAAAGCGGAGTTAAAGCTTTATGTTGAGTGACATCTCCAGAACGATTAATGACTCGAAACGTCAAATCTACTTCCTTCCCTAAGATGCCAACAGACCTGCTGAGTTTCTCCAGCAGTTTTCCTTTATTTTTGCTTCAGTGAAATTCCAATCACGGTTTTCCACACCAAGTGATAATTTCTGGATAGAGTTATCCAACAATCGGTTATATACATGTGTTATTATACCCCTCCTTCGTCATATTGAGATTAGTTCAATGGTGGAAGGTTTAACAACCAATTGAAATTTGACTATCAAAAGGCAAGTATTAACAATGTATGTGTTCACATAGTTTTCAAGTAGATGTAATTACGTACGTCAAATTCTATACTTTGAAAACGTTTGTTTGATATTTACAATTGGTATTCACACAAATTTGTCGGGTTTCGGCCTTAAACTTTGATTTTCCTACTCATCCGATGCTGTCTGACCTGTTGTGCTTTTCCAGCTTCACATTTGTTATGTCTCTGGCTTCCATTATCTGCACTACTTCCTGTCTTCCAGTTAACCCCGTTGCGATTGTAGCTGTCAATCTCCAATTCTATAATAAACTTGTATTCATTTCGCTGACTCTGTCCTATGCATGGTCATTGCTTCAGAATCTCCGGACTTTGGGAAATCGTCTAAGCTGCACTATTGGATGTCTGGCTTTCATAATCTCACCGTACTGCACATGGCCCATTTCACCCAAAACATAATCTTTGCTCATAGTACACAGAACAGTGCAGCCCCGTGCCAAACCTTCGGCCCTCTTTGTTGTACCAGCCTTTTATCACACTCTAAGTTTAGACAAAACTACATATTTTTCATTGTACTATATTCCAACCGTCAATTCATAGTCTCTTAAAAGGCACGAATGCATCTGACTCGAATACCACTGCCGGCACCCACCAATCCCTATGTAAAGAACGTGGTCTGATGTCTCCACTAAACCGGCTTCCTTAAAGTTATGACGCTCATGATAGATATTTCTGCCATTGTAAGAGCTCTTTGGCTATCCAACCTATCTTTGCCGCTCAACGTCTTGTACTCCTCTATCAAGTCATCTCTCATCCTTCTTCGCTCCAATGGGAAAATCACGAGATGCGTCAACATTTCTTCATAAGACATGCCTTTCAGTCCAAGCAGCATCCTGGTGAATATGGCCTGGATGCTCTCTAAAGCTTCCTCATCATTCCTGCAATGAAACCACCAGAACTCAATTAGATTTCAATCTGGAAATCGTTCCTGGGTAGCTGCTGTTCTGTGTCTAAAGCATTCTATAACGTTTGATCACATTTTTTTCTGTAACTCACTCCAGGTGACCTGTTATTCTAGATATATGCCGTCCTGATCACTTTGATAAGATTCCAGTCTCTAACCCATGTCAGGATATCTCTGTTTCAATATATAAACCACCACTATCCCTTTGTGAAGGGTTCAGTAGAATAATACAAGGCAAGAAAAACGGAGAGGGTTCATTAAGACAGGGAACCGTAATCAGAGAAGATTCAATGTTTCCAGTGACAATAATATGAATAAAAGGGAATTAAAGAGAGTACGTAGGTGTGTCCATTTAACATCGTAAAAGCGCTTCAGTGCATAGCAGGGGGAACCACCAAATATTGACATTTGGTCTGAAGTATTTAACTGAACAGATAATTGTGAAATACTTACCTGAATCCGTCAGTTTCACGTATTTGTCAATAAATTGATAACTGCAGCCTGAATATGCCTGACATATCAATAAACTGACAATTGCATCCTGTGCATTTTAGTTTGAAAACTGAATCCAGTAAATTTTAAACCTTTTAGTGCCTTGATACCTGTATCCTGAACATGTTGATATTGCTAATGAGCAGTCTGTTAAACGGATTAGCCATGCTTTGGAGATGCATGTGTTGGATGAGAGTGTAAAAAATTAAAATTCACATTACCCCGGGTTATCGTCCAACTGGTCCACCTGAACGGACATACTTTCGGAGCGCTGCACCCCCATCAGCAATCAAATGGTAAAATACCACAGGGCACAAAATTCACGTAAACATCAAAATGTCGCAAAACTGATGTGATGCATCGAATAAACCCAGACCATCATCAAGTCTCCAATAACATGTAATGTGGATGCAAATGTCGACCTATCCATTCAAAAATCCTAGAACTTCCTTCAAGTTGTATTTCATATGCTGTCCATTCCTTCGCATGTTTTCTGCTGTAAGGTTGCTGTCTGCAAAATCGACAGCTCTTACACGTTCACCAGTCTATGCACTCTCACAAAGTATACCGAATTGTTTGTGTTGATGTTTTTGCTGTTGGAGTCCAGGACCTGTTCGGTGTGTGTGGCTTTGCTGTACGCTTGTATGGTGCATTCACCGCTTTGTGTTCCTCTTACTACCACATCTCGGAATGGGAGTTGATGGTTTGTGTCCTCCTCTCTCAGAAACCTTACCTGTGATCATGGTGTTGATACATTTGCGTGTTTTCTCAATTTCTTTTGTCTTAGTGATAACCGAAGTGTTGTCGAAAATCTGACACAGAGCTTGCGTTGGATTTGTGGCAAGGTTATTTGTTCCAGTCTTTGAATCACTGATTCTGCTATGAGGCCAGGGATGGGTGTGCCAATGGGTATTCAATTGATCTGTTCTTACACATGTGTCGAGAGTGTGATGCTAGAAAGCACGGCAGGTCAAGCAGCATCCACGGAGCGGGGAAATCAATGTTTCAAAGGGCTTTCATTGGGAATGATCCAGGGTTTTTGTCTGAAACGTCGATTTTCCTACATTTCGGATGCTGCTGGACCTGATGTGCTTTTCCAGCCCCGCACTCTCGACTATAATCTCCAGCATCTGCATGCCTCACTTTTGCCTTGTTCCTTACTGTGGTTGTTGAATGTGTAGTGTGTCGTCAAACACAGGGCTAGTAATTTAAGTATGCCGTCCTTGTTCATCTCGTCCCCATACTTTTGTCCGTTCTGCGAATCCTGGAGATTGGCTGTAGCTTCTCTGCTTTGAGCTTTGTCAATTAAAGTGAACAGTGCCATTATGTCAAATAAGACTTTTGCTTCGTCCTTGTCTATCGTTACGTTCTTGATCTTATCTAGGAATCCCTATCATGATTCTATGGAGTGTTTGGATCCGCAGACAAGATGTTTTAGTTTTTGTTCAAGTTCTTTCGCCAGTTTATGCAATGGAGTTCAAGGGAGTGTCAAAATGTATCTAAGTGATACATTTGGTTTGTGTACTTCAGGTAATCCGTAAAATCATGTGGTGTTGTTGTTGTTTCTTGGTTGCATTCTTTCTAGGTCAGTGCTGATTATTTGTCCATTTATTTGAGGTCCCATCCGGTGTTGTTAATTTTATTGGTTAGCTGTGACCCTTCTTTGTGAGCAGTGAAAACTGGGATCCTTTGTAGCATGGATTCACACTGCTTCTGTAGGTAGGTGTCGTTATCTGCAATTAGTTCTTCTACTTTCTGGATATGTTCGGTCTTTTCCATGATAACCGTTGCCTTTGTCCGCTAGTACAATGATTATGTTCTTGTCATTTTTGAGTATTGTTAGGGCTTCTCTCTCTCTGGGGTTGACGTTGTTCATTTGATTTTTTCCTTGTTCGTCAGCATATAATACATAGTCTGACTGTTTGTTGTTTCTTTACAGTTTGTCTGTTAGTTCAGAGTGTATATTCTTGTACACCGAGAAAGTTTGTTCTATTTGTTTTCCTGCAGATGTAGTTGAGCCCCTTGGCTAGTGTGACTTTTTTCTGTGTCTGTAAGCTGTCCGTTGGAGTAGTTTTTTCGCCAAGTGTTTGTCGTGTTGACTTCTCTGTTGTTGGTTAGCTTTGACACTTTTTTCTGGTAGCGCCGTTCTATTTCTGTATGATGCTCTATTCTGTATTCTGGTGGTGACGTATTTAAGTGTCGTGATCCATTTCTGATTGATTGTTTTAGAAACTTTTGGTATCCAGCAACTTGCCTGCACCTGTATAGTTTGTTTTGGGCGACCGTAATCATAACCTGGTTCATCGTGAGACCGTTTTGGCTGAGTGTTGCCTTGGCTTGTTGCTTGTTGATTGGTCATTCGTATCTGAGGCAGGACAACAAGGGCTACATACTCAAAGTGCTCGACCTGTGCTTGTCGACACATTTCACATTCAAAAACCAAATACATGAACAGATACCTGGAGTAATTAAGGGTTCAATCGTCTCTGAGTTAATAACAGACGCAGTAATGCAATGACTGGAAAAATAAACTCCTACAAATGCAGCCTAAACTCTGGTTCAGATACGTGGAGGATGTTTCACTTATCATGAAAAGAACAGAAATCGACAACACACACTGAATATTTGACACCATGCTTATAAGGTTTAGATTTCGGAGAAAGGGGAAAGCAACAAACAAATCCTATTAGATATGATCGCAGAAGCAATACAAAACATTGATAGCAATGCAAACGTGTACAGGAAAGTCACAATCATCAACGAGATCTGGAACGACAAAAGCAACAACCGAACACACACAAGAGGCGCTGCATTCGGACCCTGGTCAAAGACCAACAACACATTGCAGAACTCCCGACAATGAAGGGAAGAAAAATAACACTTCTACAGACTTTTTGTCAAGAACGGATACCTCGGCAATTTCATCTGCAGACACCCAACTTGCAAACTACGCGAAGAGGGCATGGCACAAGCTCACTCACTCGTCTGAAACGTTTTACATATTTAGCCTTTCACAACCTTCTCCGACCACTGGGATTCATGACACCCACAAACCGAGAAGCACACTCATACAAAGACTCACCAGAAAACCAAGCTCTATACCCATCATGTGCAAGAGAAATATCATTTACAATCTTCCATGGAAAGGCTGCACGCAACGCTCCAGAGGACAAACAAGCAGACCGGTATCAATCCACATACATGAACAAAAAATTAATAGTATCCACCACGTCCAGCAGCTCCGAGAAGGCACGCACATAGATAACAAGGACCAAAATTCGACTGGGACAACATAATTATAATAGGACAAACTAAACAGAGAACAGACATTAAATTCATAGAGGAATGGCAGTCATCCACGGACTCCATCAAAAAACCGAGACCTAATCCCAATATACCGTCAATGACAATGAACTACTTCAACCAGCAACTGGAAGCAAAGAAACGGAAGGACATAAATTCCAGTAAACACAGTAAAGTAGCACTTAGCTGGAGACTTCTAAACACTAAGAATGTCACGTCGACAAGGGGAAAAGACGTCTGCAAATCAACCTTCTGTCTCGGTGAACATACCCACGAATATGGCAATTGTAGATATTGTATCTGAGGTAGTTGCACGTACAGTTATGTCCGAAAAATATCACTAAAAGCATGAGAGAAACGGATTCCAAAAATAAAATTCAGAACACACCAGTCTCAGATAGTAAAAACTGCCCATATATCATGACAGAAAGAAGTGAGACATCGGTACAGAAACTGGCAGGCTTTGGAGTGAACGATTAATGAACACATCTTAAGATACCTCAGGATAATGATAAGGTTGTCCAGTGAAAATGTAAAGGAAAAAAGAGAACTGCTCACATTTCGTCAGGTGAAGAATTCTAATGTTGTGGCTAACCTGATACCTTTGTTAGTACTGACATTGCTACAATGAGAGAAACTCAATTTCCTTTGTATTTTGACATTGATAATGCATTTACAAATTCCGTAAGTGACAGGAAGTGTCTAACTGATGGACGTTTAATATGTCGCAGCGGGCAAATTTCTAGAAAGAAATAGGCAAAAATGACTACTGCAGATGCTGGAAACCAGAATCTCGATTAGAGTGGTGCTGGGAAAGCACAGCAGGTCAGGGAGCATCCGAGGAGCAAGACGAAATACCCGTAAATACAGTCTGCATTATGAAAACACTTAAGAAGGGAAAGGAAATGGTCTGATAAACAAAATGAAATCATAAATGACGGTGAGTTGATCACAAGCCTTTCCATCCTTGCTGTACAGTCATCAGCGTAGCTTAATTTAGAACTGAATGGGATTAATTCTGAATTTAGTTCAATTGTAAATGCTGAAGACCATCTGACAGAGGTGCATTAAACACATGGTTTTCTTTGTTCAGTGAAGTGTTGTCTTGATTTTCAGAGGTTTTTCCCATCAGTGTAAATGCAATTGGCGATGCTGAAAATTAACCTTTGGATATTGAGTGAATCATCTGGTAATTTGACTCCATAAACAAGATTATGATAAACATGGGCAGTGTGGATTGCAAACATCTGCTCTCCTTCGTCGAAATTTCAATAGCAAGGCAGTATAAAATTCAACTTGATAGACAGGAGGATGAGAGGGAATCTGAGGGAAACAAGCATTCACTCTGAGGGAGGGGTGGGTTTTAAGGGGGAGACATGAAATTCACTGTCTGGGTGGGTAGTTTACATCTTCACGTCACTCACGAGATTTGGACATTGTTCGATGGCAAGCATTTATTGCTCATCCGTATGTGCAAACTTGAAAAGTTTATATTGTTCTAGGCAATCTGGGACTCATTTCTTTAGAGTGGAGGAGACTGAGAGGGATCTTATTGAAATGTATTAGACGTGCGATGCATGGATGGGGTGTACACAGTCAGATTTTTACTCGGGTTCAAGGAAACAAGCACGAGTGGGCACCAGTTTAATGTCAGAGGGGAAGGAAGGAAGGGAAACTTGAGTGCCAACTCTGCTTTATGGAGGCTGGTATGCATGTGGATTAAGCTTCCAGTGGAAATATCTGCGATGTGCGCAACCACACCACTTAGCAGATATTTGGACAAATATCCGAATACGACATGTTTAGAAGAAAATGGACCAGGTGCAGGGAAATGGAAGCAGGCTAATTGAACATTTTGGTCGGTATGGACCACTTTGAGCCAAAGGGCCTGACTCCGCACCGTAGATATCTATGAGCAGGAAGTTAGTTGCTTGTTACAATACTCCTCGCCTCCTTTTAATACTGCCCTAATGTGGCAAGTCCAGTTCAGTTTCTGTTCATTGGTAATCCCAAGGATTTAACGGTGAGTGATTCTGTGATTGTTACACGTTTTAATTGCAAGATGCTGTGGTTAGATTTTCTTCTGTTGTCAATCGCCTCAGCCAACCATTGCGTTGTGTGCATATTAATTGCCACTTGACAACACAAGTTTGGGTATTGTCCAGATATTTTACATTTGTCAATGGCCTGCTTCAGCAACTGAAGTGTCGTAAATGGCATTGAACGTTATGCAAACGTTGATGATAAATCCCACTCTTGACATTATGAAGGTGATGGGTTTGATTCCCGTGTTAGAATTATTGTCTTATGGGGAGAGGTTTAAGAAGGGTTGATCCGGTACTCATTGAAGCTCCGAAGAACGCAATGAGGCCTTAATGGTGCGTAGAACGTGGAAATATGCAGAGGTTATTTTTCCGTTCCTGAGAATGCAGGACCAAGTGGACATCCTCTATTATTACGAATACGGTAGAGTTAAGAGCAGATGGTATTGCTCTATGATTCTATCATGCTCTCCAATGAGAAACGAACGCAGTTCAGAATTGGTCATGAATGCAATGAGTTTTATTCACAACAACGCAGGAAGCAGTGAACGAGCTGTTTACG
>NC_057758.1:4464954-4469803 GCF_004010195.1 Chiloscyllium plagiosum
AAAATGAAGGGAAGGCCACAATTGGGTGAGCTAGACTTTGATGAATGGCAGAGTGGACTTGATGGGCAAGTGGACTCTCATATTCTCCTCTATTGTTCAGACAGTAACTCGCCTCCCTCACGCTGTGCATTCTGGTTCTACAGATTAGTTTTAACCAAGTGAAGACCCTTCAACATCCTTGTGGCTTCCACCGTGCACAGCTCAGGATCAGGAACATGGAACTGATACGTCACTGAATGTTGGGAAGCTGACCATTCAGGGAACTGCACAGAGGTTAGAACATGTCACAGTGAATATGTACACTGTCCATGGACTCCTCCTGACTGCAAACATAACCTGCAGTCCGGATGGAAGGGAAGCTGCTAAAAAGGAATCATAATTCAGCTGTTCACATTTGTGAAAGAATCAAGAATGGTGAGGCACCGATGCAAGGTAATTGGCAACGATGCAAATGCGACATTTGGACAAACCATTTTCATTCTGCAATAGGTTGAGATTAGGAATCCACTGCTAATGGAGCCAGGTACAATGAAGTGAACATTGGATTCCCTACAGTGTGGAAACAGGCCCTTCGGCCCAACAAGTCCACACCGACCCACCGAAGAGCAAGCTACCCAGACCCATTCCCCTACACCTAACACTACGGGCAACTTAGCATGGCCAATTCATCTAACCTGCACATTTTTGGACAGTGGGAGGAAACCTCCGCAGACATGTGGAGAATGTGCAAACTCCACACAGACAGTTGCTCAAGGTGGGAATTGAACCAGGGTGGCAGGCGCTGTGAGGTAGCTGTGCTAACCACTCTGCCACCATGCCTCCCTGAAACATCAGAAAGGAAGAATGGGGAAAAGATAGAAGAAAAGCATGAGAGAAGAGGATTCTTTGGGGAGCTGATGAGCTAAATGGCGTCCTTTTACACAATAAAAGTTCTATGGTCACTTAATTCTGAGCCAAATAAGGGAAAATCAGAGCAGGTGTAGGAAAGTTTGGTAAAGAGGGCAAATTGAAGGAGTGTCTCAGTGAGTAAAAGTGAATGACAGATGGTTGAGGTTTTGGAATAGAATTCCAAATCTCATGAATTTTCATGGACCCCAACATTACAGCAGTTAACAATCCAGTTTCAAGAGAGTGAAACTGGATGAGCTCAGAAATACACAACATTGATGTAGCTGAAGGGGACGCTGGTTAAAGATACCACAGTTAGTGTTTATTTCATTCCAGACACACCAGCCAGGGAGCACATCCTTCCTGTATCGATCCTATTGAGATCTTTAAAAATTTTGTTCATTTCAAGTGTTTCATGTTTAGATACGCTCACGAAGACAGCTTCACTCTCCGCAATCTCTCCTGAGAGGGCAGGAGAGTCTTGTCTATTGTCTATTCG
Organism: Chiloscyllium plagiosum; assembly: GCF_004010195.1. Classification (NCBI taxonomy): domain Eukaryota; kingdom Metazoa; phylum Chordata; class Chondrichthyes; order Orectolobiformes; family Hemiscylliidae; genus Chiloscyllium; species Chiloscyllium plagiosum. The sequence goes on from NC_057758.1 coordinate 4,466,342, forward strand.
CAATGCTGCTGTTAGAAATCAATTCACTGGTGTATGTTACTGGCTGTTTCATGGATTGGAAGTGGCTACTGAGACTGTCAATTTACTGTATGCTGTATTGCCAGGTTGCCAGACATGTCAAGTGTTTTCAAAGAAAAAAACACATTTGGGAAACGAATGTCAGTTGAGGGGCACCCTCTTTCGATACGATCTATTAATAGTTGTTGGAACTGACTTACCTGGCTTTAACCAAGTGGTCAAATAATTACAACTGTCATAGAAGCTGGTATCATGGGTCAAGAAGTGTAAGTAATGGAGGAGGTGTCAGTTCTGCTGGTTAAGTGCACAAAGTTGTTTAAAATGTTGCTAACTTGCTTTCAGCATCATGGTGACAGTAGGACACATAACTGAGATCATTGCATTGTTCAAGTTTTCCACGGTCAGAGAACTAAAGGAAAAGCTGGAGCTGGGCGTTGTGGGATGAGTTAGGAGTCAGAGGGACAAAAAAACAAAAGTTGCGATTGATAAAAAAAAAACTTAGTTCCACTCAGACTGTGTCCTGCAGTTTTGTCTTTGCTTCTCCAAAGCCTGGGAAATTCACTTCCTCTCAGTGATCCAGCCTCTTTTCCAGTCTCTCCCCATTCCCTTGCAGACACGAAAGCATAGCTACAGCTTTAAATTGCTCATTTGAGCCATTGGAGCTTGTGCAGAGGCTGGCTGTTTAAAGGAACACTGTCCTTCACTGCTGTTCTAATTTAAAGGGATAGAAACAATGTGTGAGACAGACTGATGTCAACCTTGAGAGCAGAGAAATCAGATCCTAATCAGAAACGAATAATAGAGTAAATTACGAACTGTTCTCAATTCCTCCTGCAATATTATTGCAATAAGGACAGAGATAAACTTGTTTTACAGCCAAAGGATTCACGGATGGGAAATTCACACTTGAAAGCGATATGAGAGCCACCCAATTCCACAGGTCCTGATCATTATGGGTAATATGGAAGGGAAAACAGCATTCCCTGCCCAGAGACACCATTCCCATGTTGTGTGCATGGTTGAGGATTAGACTGGTCATGTGGTCTGGGAAGACACCATTATTACAGGACCAGCGTGTGGCTGTGTAAATGTGGGGAAGGAGGGAAGGAATTCACCTACCCCTCCCAGTGGGACACTCATCAACACAGTCACACTGCGGAGAGGCCGCTCACCTGCCTCACGTATGGGAAAGGGTTTACTCGATCTTACAATCTGCTGAGGCACCAGAGAGGGCACAGAGGATTCAGACACTTCACCTGCTCCATGTGTGAGAAAGGATTCATTCACATCTCTCAGATGCAAAAACATCAGTGCATTCCCACTGGGGAGAGGCCATTCACCTGTGCAATGTGTGGGAAATGGTTCACTCAGTCCTCTGACCAGCTGAAACACCAGAGAACTTACTCTGGGGAAAAGGTCATTCACTTGCTCCCAGTGTGGAATGAGACACACTCAAATGCCGCAGCTGCTGAGACCCCAGTGAGCCCACACAGGGGGAGAGGCCATTCAGATGCTCAGTGTGTGAGAAGGAATTGAGTGATTCATCCCTCCCCTGAAACCCCACTGAGCCCACACAGGGGAGAGACCATTCAAACGCTCAATGTGCGAGAAGGGATTCAGTGATGCATCCTGCCTCCTGAGACCTCAGTAAGACCACACAGGGGAGAGGCCATTCAGATGCTCAGTGTGTGAGAAGGCATTCAGTGATTCATCCTGCCCCGAGACCCCAGCGAGGCCACACAGGGGATAGGCCATTCAAACGCTCAATGTGCGAGAAGGGATTCAGTGATTCATTCGGCCTGCTGAGACCACAGCGAGACCACACTAGGTAGGAGCTGTTTACCTCTGGTCATCCCCCTGCTCCGTGTGGGGTAGAGTTCACACATCTCTGCAGGACTCTGATTCTGCAGTTACTGTTCATCAGAGTCAGGACTGGACCTTGTACATGATGACACTGTTGGAGTATTGATGTTGTGGTTGTTAATCACATTAACTGGGCTGGAGTTGACTGAATTCATATTGCCACTTTCTGAACCCAGGGATGTCTCTCTGGGCATAAGTCTCCACAAACAGCAATGTGACAATGAGCAGGTATCATCTGTTTTGATTTAAATTGTGACTGTAGCACTGCTGCTTCACAGCATCAGGTACAAGGTTGGAGTCCAGCCTTGGTCAACAGCCTGTATGGAGTGCCCATATTCTCCCCAGGATAGTGTGGGTCCCCTCCAGGTGCTCTGGTTTCCTCCCACAGTCCAAAGATGTGAAGTTCAGGTGGATCGGTTGTGCTAAATTGTCCACAGGCTCCAGGAATGTGCAGACTCGGTGGATCAGCCATGGGAAATTCAGTGTTACAGGGATGGAGTGCTCTGGGCGTGATGTTCATTGGATTGTCGGTGGGATTTGATGAGCCTATACTCTCCTTCCACACTGTCGCGATTCTATTCTATGATTGAGGATAAATGCTACACAGCAGGGTGTCCTTGGAGAAGGAGCATGTGGTGTGTATCAATCGATACCTTTAGTTAGCGGTGGGCACCGCAGGGGATACAGTGCTTTATCTCCACTGCTGCTCCCTCACCCCTAACTCTCCTTTGATTTGGTCCCTTCGCACTCTGACACTTGTAATGGTTTGCTTGGCCCGTAATGGGCTTTGTTTGGAAATATTCAATTGGTTTGCAAATGGTTTACTGCTGGTGATTATATATTAACAAAAACCAAAACGGTTTAATGATGATGTTGATGGTGGGAAGGTTGCTCCGCCGTATGTGAGAACACTTTTGTGTAGGAGAAAAAAGAACGCTTCACAGCACAGAGAGCGCGAACTGAAAAGCGGTTAAAGCAAAACAAAGGTTCAGAAAGGGAGGGAATGTTTCCCTGGAGTGTGAGTAACTGGGTAGTGATGGTGTACGGGAGTAGACAGGATTTTGTCCTAAAGGGCATTTGAAATTTTAAAACTTTTATATTCTGATATTCCGTGTCATTTCTTTTAGATGTATTTGTTGTGGAATAAACGTTTACATTTAACACAAAACAAAGTCACAAACGTTGTGTTAAAGACAAATGTTAAATAAAATCCATCAAACTATCCCTCACTGAAAATCGATGTGGAAGTGCAATCGCCTGGATAATCCCTGCCCTGCCTCCGTCTTCCTACCCGGGTTTCATGGTTATATACATACCTGGGAGAGAGCAGCAGGAGAAGGCCTTTCGATCCTGCTCCACCATTCAATGGGAAACAGCTGACCATCCAGCTCAGTCTCCTGTTCCTACTGTGTTCCAATCTCCTTTGATGGTTTTATCTCGAAGAAGTATATCTAAGTCCTTTGGCTTCACTGCCTTTAGTTCAAGTGACGTGGCGGTGTTACTGTGTGGGTGTAGGCAGGGGTAATGTGATGGCACTCTTCCTGGAGGATGCACTCAGCATCCCTCATCATCCTGCAGTAA
>NC_057758.1:4471615-4475706 GCF_004010195.1 Chiloscyllium plagiosum
TGCAGATTAGTGGATTGGTCATGCCAATTTACCCACAGGGTCCATGCATGTGCCAGATAGACAATTAACAACTGGAAAGGCAGGGTTCTAGGGAATGGATGGATCTGAATGGGGTTGGTGTGGACTCAATGGAGGAATACACTGTTTCTGCACTATAGGGACTCTATTGTATTCACATGAAGAAGAATGTGCCTATCTCACTGCGATGTGTATCTGTGGAATTCCCTATTCAAAATGCGGTGGATGCCAGGACAATGAGCAAATTTAATGAAGAGATACCGATTTTTAATTTGCAATGAGTTGAAGGGTGAGAGAGAGCAGGCGGGAAAATCCAGCTGAGAGCAAGGTGAGCTCAATCATCATCGTATTAAATGGTGGAGCTGGTTCGAAGGGCTGCATTGCCTCTCCTGGGCCCAGTGCATATCTTCTTACGGTAATAACTGAAAAGCCGAATCCAAAACTCACCACCTTCACCAAAAGAGATTTTCGGAAAAAGCAGGATAGTCAGGTGGATTAGCGTTCCAAACTTAGATAGTGAGGAAGCATGTGGGAGATAATGATTTTGCAATTTTAAACTGAGGGGAGACATGATTTATACTCTTAGACCGTGTCCTACATTCACAGCGTACAGAATAATCTCCAGTATCTATCCTATGCTTTATTACAAAGCCAAGTTCTTTGATAATGAAAACCAAAACACCCAGGAAACATCGCCTCACCTCGTAATCTGACAAAAGACTTGTGATAAGTATGGTTGAATTTAAAATACAGATGGAAAGCGGGAAGATTAAATCCATTCCCAAGACCCCGTGCTTAAACAAAGGAGACTACAATAGGATGAGGGAGCAGTTGGCTAATGTAGAGTGGAAGCAAAGACTTTACGGTGGGACAGTTGACGGACAGTGGGGGGAATATCAAAGCAATTTTTCAAAGTGTTCAGAAAAAGTATGTATCAGTGAAAAAGAAGAAATGTAGGAAAAGGAGTAATTTGACATTTGTGTCTAAGGAAATAAGGGAGTCTAACAAATTGAAAGAAAAGACATACAAATTAGCAAATACAAGCGAGAAACTAGGTGATTGGAAAAACGTAAAAAGATCAAGAGAAAGCTGGATGGGATTTGGGGTTAAAAAAAAAGTGATTCGTAGCTATCCCCAGGGCCGGAATAGCAGTTTACACTTCTAACGGGGAAACTATTGTATGGGGAACATATGGCCTCTAATTATTGAAGCACTTTACTGTTACAGTAGAGATAATCCTAATAAAGCTAAAAATCACAGCACTCTCCAAAAGTTTGTATTTCCAAATAAACCTGTTGGATTACAACCTGGTGTTGTACGATTTTTAACTTTGTCCACCCCACTCCAACCCCGGCTCCTCCACATCAGAATCATGATAGGCAACCCCACTGAAACTGAAGCGTCTTTCAGGTACTTGAGTGAGCTACGTGGTGGTGAGGTAGCGGTGTGTGGTTTAACCATAAAGTGCTGAACTGAACTCCACTTTTTAACTGCTGTTGCCATGGACGTAATCCTGATAGTCAGCCTCCATTGGAAACCACAAATCACAAAGGTATAAGAATGGGATCCATACATCAGACAGGCAGACAGTTACATGATACTGCCTGGAGGTGTTCTGCATGTACACTATCCAGGTAACTGCCATGTCTCGCCAATAAAAGACTCCAAGAAGACCTATCAGAGTTCTGTGCCCAGTTATTCCTATCCAGCAGGGTTTAGGAATATGAGTACACAGCAGTCAGTCTTCACAGTGGAGGATACGAAGAATACGAAGTAATTGATAAGGAGACTGAGGAAGGTGAGGACCAAGAAACAAACCATTATCACGAGAGAATTGGAGCTGGGCAAGCTAATCGAGCTAAAGGTAAACAAGTCACCTTGCCCAGATGGAATACGTGCCTGGTACTATCAGAGATAGCGGGAGAAATAATGAATGCACTTAGAGTCAGAGCATCCTACAGCAGAGACAAGCCATTTGGCCCTAACTGACCCATGCTGACCAAAATGTCCATCCACGCTAACGCTATTTCCCTTGGCCCATATGCTTCTGTCTCTTTGCTATCTGTGCCTTTTTCATGTTGTGAACGAACTTGCCTCAGCCACTTGCAATGACAGCTCATTCCATACATGTATCACCCTCAGCATCCCTTTTATTCCTTCTCCTCTAACCTTAAAATTATGCCCTCCAGTCCTCGATTCCCTGGGGAAAAAATGCATTCACCTAACCCATGCCTCTCATGATCTTATACACTTCTATAAAACCCCTCTCAGTTTCCTTTGCTTTAAATAAAGAAAGTCCTCGATTGTCCAACTTCTTCTTATAACACCAAATCTGTAGCCCTGGGAACATCCTTGTAAATTTCTTCTGAACTTTGTACAGTTTGAAAACTAAAAACTACACTGCATTCATCACATTTCCAGGTTTTCCCCACGGCGCTGGAACCGATGTGACAAAGCCAATGGATAATGAACAAGACATAATCGATAATTAACTCCTTTACAACAATCCAATTTACATCTTTTGTTTTCCATTATCCAGGAATTATTTTGTCTTTCTGGTTGCATGATGAATTAAAGACTCGTCCGCACTCAAAACAAAGCTGAGGCTTAATTGTTCCTGAGAAATGTGCCATGTTTTTCTAGACTTTTAAAAACAAATGAAATCTCTCTCCACAGTCACCACACTAGCATGGGCTTGGATTTGTCTCAGTACTTTTTCCAGTCACATTGATATTTGAAATATTCGCTCACGGACAGAATGCACACCTTTCCGTCCACATGAAAAGGTCAATGATATTTACTGGATCCATGCCGACGTGAAACTGAAGTTCAATTGCTCAAACGCAAATCCACCTTTTCATTACCCTTCAACAGAGAAAACAAGTCACCATTGTTAATACAAGATTAGTAAGACAATTATAGGATTAAGTTGTAGTTTCCTTGTTCTGGCAAAGCTTTAAATCTCAGTCTCACAACTTCTTTCTTCCATTAACTGAAATCCAAACCAATCTCCTCACTTCTTTCCTCCACACGCAAATCTCACACTCTCTCTCCTCTCTTTGAATTCAGTTTTCCAGCTACTGTCTACAGACTTCGAGGCAAATCAATGAGTCTGCTTCGGCGCCTACCGGGTGTTGGTGAATATCAATAAACACATCGACCTGGACCCAGTGTACTGACTGCTGCAGTGGACAGCTGGAACTGGCAACCGGAAGCGGCAGAAACAAACCACTACAAATGCTGGAGGAAAGGTCACAGAAGCGCTTCACAAGAGGCTCCCAATCACTGAGGATGTCACCGAGACAGGGGATGAAATGTCAGCAACCATAAATTCCCACCTGGGCGAACAGAACCACAACAACGAGCACCCGAGCTACAAAGCTTCTCACAAACTTTGTCCGTGAAAAACATTACTTCAGAGTACAAGAGGATCTGGATCAGATGGGTGAATGGGATGAGGAGTTCAGTTCAGAAAAAATGTGAGTTGCTGCATTTTGGAAAAGCAAACCTTAGCAGAACTTATACAGTTAATAGTATGTTCCTGGGGACCTTGGAGTGCAGGTTCACAGTTCCTCGAAAGTAGAGTTGAACATAGATAAGATAGTGAAGAAGGCAGTTGGTTTGCTTTCCTTTATTGGTCAGGACATTGAGTATTGGGGTTGGAGGTCATATTGTGACTGCACAGGACATTGATTAGGCAACGTCTGGAATTTTGCATGCAATTCTGGTCTACTACCTATCGGAAGGATGTTCTCAAACTTGAAAGTGGTCAGAGAAGTATTACAATGATATTGCCAGTGTTGGTTTGGTTGTTTTCCCTGAAGCATCGGAGGATGAGGGGAAACCTTCTGGAGATTTATAAAATCAGGCCGGGCATGGGTAGGGTAAATCGGCAAGGTTTTTCCCCTCGTTCTGTATATCAGGGGACAGGGAGAGGTGGTGGGTAGAGAGTGGGGGAAACAGAGAGGGTGGGGGGATAGAGAGGGGTGGCACAGAGACGGGTGGGAGACAAGAGAAGGAGGAGTGAGAGGAGGGGAACAGAAAGGGAGACAGAGAGGGGGTGACAGACAGAC
>NC_057758.1:4476067-4478066 GCF_004010195.1 Chiloscyllium plagiosum
GGGGGGGGGGGGGGGGGAGAGACCTGGACAGTGAGTAGAGAGACAGGGACGGGGAGAGAGACAGGGTCGGGAGGAGAGACAGGGACGGGGAGAGAGATAGGGATGGGGGAGACACAGGGACAGGGAGAGACAGGGATGGGGGAGAGATAGGGACGGGGAGACAGGGACGGGGAGACAGGGACGGGGAGACAGAGGGGAGAGACACACAGATTTTTATATATCTAAAGCACAACCCTCTTTCTGTTTTCTCCCCATCCCTTCAATCCCTCTGAAGGGCTCAGAACAAGTGCATAGTTCCTGCAAAGTAGAGTTTCAGGGAGATCAGTTATTGAATGTGGCATTTGGGACGCCGCCCTTTTTTGTTCCGTGCGCTGATCAATAAGTGGACCGGGTTCGATTCCACTCTCTTGCACATTCTCTCTGTGTGCAACTGCAAGGGCTTCCACTGGGTGCTCTGGTTTCCTCCCACAACCCAAAGATATGGAGGTTAGGTGGATTAGCTGTGGGAAATGCTCAGGTATGTGGTTAGGGTAGCATGCTGTTCCGATGGTTGGTTTGGTTTCATGGGATTAATGGTCTGCTTCCACACTGGAGGGATTCTGTCACTGAGTATAGGAGTTAGGAGATCACGTTGTGGCTGTATAGGGCATTGGTAAGGCCAGTTTTAGAATACTGCATTCAATTCTATTCTCTATGATTTTGCAAACATGTTACCAGAATAGGACTCAGGCTCATAATGATAAGTTCCTGGCAACTGTTGATGAACAAAGAGACCATGCAGTGTGGGTTGATAGTTCATTGAAAGTGGGGTTGAAGGTAGACAGGTCAGGGAAGGTGGTGTTTGGTATGCTAGCTGTTATTGGGCAGTGCATTGAGTATAGGAGTTGGGATATCATGTTTTGGTTGTACAGTTTATTGGCTCGGCCAATTTTGGAATGCCCAGACTGCTTTCAATTCTGGTCTCCCTGCTACAGAATATATGTTGGAAAACCGAAATGTTTAGGAAAGAGAGGGGCTGAGGATATTTTCCCTGAAGCAGTGGACGCTGTGGGATGGCATGATACAACTTTAAAAAGCTGTGAGGAGCAACGACAGGGTGACTAGTCACAGTTTCTTTTATCCCAGGATAGGGGAGGCCAAAAGTCGAGGGCATTGGTTGAACGTGAGAGGGGCAAGACTTCAAGGGGACCGTAGGCACATCTTGCTTCACACAGACAGAGGGAGGTGCATGTGGAGAAAGAAGTGGTTGGCATGGACGAGTAGGACTGAAGGGTCTGTTTCCATCCTGTATATCTCTATGACTCTGTTCTGCTAAACTTGAGATACGTTTCAGAAAATATCTACAAGGTTATTGTTAGGACTGTGGAGTTAAAGGGAGAGGCTGAATAGGCTGGAGTTTTTTCTCTGGAGCGTCAGAGACTGAGGGGCTATCTTCTAGAGGTGCACAGACAGGGTGAATAGCCAAGGTCTTTGCTTCCAGTCAGTGTTGATCAGTTCAAAATTAGAGGAGATTGCGTTTAAGGTGAGAGGGGAAAGATTGAAAAGGGACCTGAGGGGCAAACCTTTCACTCAGAGATTAGTCTGCGTATGGAATGAGCTGCCATAGGAGTGATGGACGAAGGTAGAATTACAACATTTAAAAGGCATCTGGAGGAATACATGAATAGAAAGTGTACAGAGTGATATAGACCAACTCTCCTAAATGGAACTGGATAAGTTTAGGATAGCTGGTCGATATGGACGAGTTAAACTATTCATGCTGTATAACTCTCTGACTAAGTGCTTCAGCAAAATGGTGGAAATGTGTAATAAAAACAAAAATGCCAGAGATCCTCAGCAGGTCTGACAGCATCTGAAATGTTGACAGGTGCAGGAAACATTGCAGCCTTGAAGAAGTGTTTCGATGATCAACTCGCACATTTGCACCATTTGAAAGCATCTCGATGGGTATATGAAAAGGAACGGTTAGAGGGATATGGGCCAAGTGCTGGCAAATAGG
>NC_057758.1:4479735-4484242 GCF_004010195.1 Chiloscyllium plagiosum
TGACGGACACCTGGAAGTACTCAAGGATGCCCTCACAAGAACGGGGTACGATGCTCAACTCATCGACCGCCAGTTCCGACGTGCCACAGCAAGGAACCGTAATGACCTCCTCAGGAGACAGACACATGTTGCAAATGACAGAGTACCCTTCGTTGTTCGGTACTTTCCAGGGGCTGAAAAATTGCACCATGTTCTTCGTGACCTGCAACACATTATCAATGAGGATGAGCACCTCATCAAGCCCGTCTCCACACCTCTACTACTTGCCTTTAAACAACCGCCCGAACTCATAGAGACTATTGTTCGGAGCAAACTGCCCGGCTCTCAGGACAACTCCATACAACCCTCTCACGGTGGAAGCTGCAAGACGTGTCAGATTGTGGACATAGATACCACTATTTCGCGTGGGAACACCTCCCACCTTGTACATGGCAGGTACTCATGATACTCAGCCAACGTTATCTAACTTATACGTTGCAGGCAAAGATGTCCGGAGGCATGGTACATTGGGGAAACCGAGCAAAGGCTACGACAACGGATGAATGGGCACTGCAAAACAATCAACAGACAGGATGGTTCCCTCCCAGTTGGTGAACACTTCAGTAGTCCAGGACATTCAGCCTCGGACCTTCGGGTGACCATCCTCCAAGGTGGACTTCGGGAGAGTCAACAGAGAAAAGTGGCCGAGCAGAGGCTGATAGCGAAGTTCGGTCACCATAGGGAGGGACTTAACCAGGAGCTTGGGTTCATGTCACATTACTGGTTATCACCATTGCACTACACACACACACAGATATTCCTACACACACGCACTCTCACATACACAGATACACAACGCCAGGACACAGATACACACAGACGTGCACAGAGACACCCACACACACCCTTATAGACATACACACACTCCCACACTCACGCATGCACGCCTCTCAGACTTAAGACACTCTGCAATCCCTACACACAAGCACACACGCACTTTCTCACACTCACAACACCCACCCCAGACACACACTCACACACAGACAGACAAAGACCCACATGCACACATATATTTTGTGGGGTGAATTTGCACTTGCAGAGTTACATTGTACTTTGCTCAAAAACTGCATGCATTCATGTAGACCTCTGAGCTCAAAAACTGACTGAATTTATGCAAAACTCTGTTATCTCACTTTTTAGATTAGAATCAATCTAAACATCGGGTCATAGACAGAGAATACAGGGGGCTTACACCTTCAACATATTGTCTAGCTCTCACCATTGTTAACAACTCACCCGGGAATGCAACTTAAAAAAAGGTTTTGTGATTTAAACATGAAAGAAGTGAAACTATCACTGTATTCTAACAAATGAAAGGCTTAACAGACAGTCAATTTTTCAATGTATAATTTCAGTTACATCACACTGTAAATTTTTGCAATAAATTCTGTGTTACGATCGAGCCCTCCACTATCACCTGATGAAGGACCATCGCTCCGAAAGCTAGTGTGCTTCCAATTAAATCTGTTCGACTATAACCTGGCGTAGTGTGATTTTTAACTTGGTACACCCCAGTTCAACACCGGCATCTCCAAATCATGAAGATACTGCTCGAATGGTCAGATGGATGGATCAATTGCAGATGGAATGTAATCCTGATAAATATGAGGTGATGCACTTTGGAAGAAGGAACCAGACAGTAGAGTACTCAATGAATTGCAGAACACCAAAAAGCTGAGATGGAACTTCTCCACACATACCTGAATCTGACTGGCCAGGGTAAACTGGAGTTGAGAAGTTATTGGGAATAACAACTAGCCTTTACTCATTGGGATATAGATTATAAGAGCTATAGATGACTTTAGTCATAGAGTTGTGGAAGCATAGAGATGTACAGCATGGAAACAGATCCTTCGGTCCACCTATTCATGCTGAGCAGATATCCCATCCCAAGCTAGTAACACCTACCAGTCCCTGGCCCATATCCCTACAAACCCTTCCCATTCATATACCGATCGAAATGCCTCTTAAATGATGCAATTATACCAGCCTCCATCACATGATCTGGCAGCCCATTCCATACACGTAACACCCTCTGTGTGAAAAGTTTGCCCCTTAGGGCTCTTTTATACCTTTTCGCTCTCACCCTAAACCTATGCCCTAGAGTTCTGGACTTCCGACCCCTGGGAGAAAACTTTGTCTATTTCTCCTATCCGTGCCCCTCATACTTTGCATGGCTCTATAAGGTCACCCCTCAGCCTGCGATGCTCCATGGAAAACAGCCCTAGCCTATTCAGACTCTCCCTTTAGCTCAAATCGTCCAACACTGTCAACATCCATGTAAATCTTTTCTCAACCTTTTCAAGTTTCACAACATTGCTCCGATAGAAAGGAGGCCAGAATTGTATGCAATATTCCACCAGTGGCCTAACCAATGTCCTGTACAGCCGCAACATCACCTCCCAACTCCTGTACGCAGTAATCTGACCAATAAAGGAAAGCATACCAAACGCCTTCTTCACTATCCTATCTACCTGCGACTCCACTTTCAAGGAGCTCTGAATCTGCACTCCAAGGTCTCTTTGTTCAGCAACACTCCCAACCTTTCCATTAAGTGTATAAGTTCAGCTAAGAGATAGCTTCCCAAAATGCAGCATGTCACATTCAACTGAATTAAACTCCATCTGCCACTTCTCAGCCCATTAGCCCATCTGGTCAAGATCCTGTTGTAATCTGAGGTAACCTCTTCGCTGTCCACTACACCTCCAACTTTGGCATCATCTGCAAACTTGCTAACTGTTCCTCTTATGCTCACATCCAAATCATTTATGTAAATGACAAAAAGTAGAGGGCCCAGCCCCGATACTTGTGGCACTCCACTGGTCCCAGGCCTCCAGTCTGAAAATCAACCCTCCACCATCACCCACTGTCTTCCACCTTTGAGCCAGCTTTGTACCCAAATGGCTCGTTCTCCCTGTGTTCCGTGAGATATAAACTTGCAAACCAATCTCCCATGAGGAACCTTGACGAACGACTTACTGAAATCCATATAGATCTCATCTGCCACTCTGCCCTCATCAATCCTCTTTGTTACTTCTTCAAAAAACTCAATCAAGTTTGTGAGACATTATTTCCCACAAACAAAGCCATGTTGACTATCCCGGATGAAAGACGATCCCTTTCCAAAGACATGTAGATCAAGATCCTCAGGATTCTCTCCAGCATCTTGCCCAACACCGACGTCAGGCTCACTTGCTATAGTTCCCTGGCTTATCCTTGCCACCCTTAAACAGTGGCACCACGTTAGCCAACCTCCAGTCTTCTGGCAACTCACCTATGACTATCGATGATACAAGTATCTCAGCAGGAGGCCCGGGAATCACTTCTCTAGCTTCCCACAGAGTTCTGGGGTACACCTGATCAGCTTCTGGGGATTTATCTAACTTTTTGTATTTCATGACATTCATCACTTCCTCTTCTTTAAAATGGACAGTTTGCAATGTGTTACCATCTATTTCCTTGCATTCTATAGGTCTCATATCCTTTTCCACTGAAAACACTGATGCAAAATACTCATTTAGTATCTCACCCATTTTCTGTGGCTCCACACAAAAGCTGCCTTGTTGATCTTTGAGGGGCCCTATTCTCTGAGGAGAAAGGGAGGACTGCAGATGCTGGAGATCAGAGCTGAAAATGTGTTGCTGGAAAAGCGCAGCAGGTCAGGCAGCATCCAAGGAACAGGAGCATCGACGTTTCGGGCATAAGCCATTCCTGAAGAAGGGCTTATGCCCGAAACGTCGATTCTCCAGTTCCTTGGATGCAGCCTGACCTGCTGCGCTTTTCCAGCAACACATTTTCAGCTCGGGGCCTATTCTCTTCCTAGTTACCCTTTTTGTTCTTAATGTATTTGTTAAAAAAAACTTTGGATTCCGGGTAATCCAAGATGGAGGACGAGAAGATGCCCGAAACGTCGATTCTCCAGTTCCTTGGATGCAGCCTGACCTGCTGCGCTTTTCCAGCAACACATTTTCAGCTCGCGGCCTATTCTCTTCCTAGTTACCCTTTTTGTTCTTAATGTATTTGTTAAAACAAAACTTTGGATTCCGGGTAATCCAAGATGGAGGACGAGAAGAATTTCTTGCTGTAACATCTTCACGTTTTTTGAGGTATTTTAGGTGCTGCAGGCGATTTCCTCGAATTCCAGGAAAGCAATTACTGTTTTATATGCTCTCAAAACAACAGCATTTTAAAAGGGATAAGAACAGACATGGTGAGGTCGAAAGAGAGAGAGAGAGAGAGAGAGAAAAAAACTGCCACTACAATGAACCTGCACAGTTCCTGCCTTTGTTGTTTTAATTCAAGTCCTTCAACTCTATAAAAGGTAAAGTGTCCTGTACACGTTCGCAACAGCTTCCTTCTCAAATAACAAGAATCATAGTAATGAAAACATGGTCACATTTGTTTTTTCTGTTTTTTAAATACTTTACCATTACGTATAGATAACTTAAATCTACGTTCACAATTACTT
>NC_057758.1:4484742-4492334 GCF_004010195.1 Chiloscyllium plagiosum
CCTTTTCACCTTAAACATATCCTCTCCGGTTTTTGACATCCTAACCCCAGGGAAAAAAAAAACATTGGCTATTCATCTTACCCATGCCCCTCATGATTTTATAAACCTCTATCAGGTCACCCCTCAGACTCAGACACAAACGGTACAAAGTCCCTGCCTCTCCATATTTCTCAAAACCTCCCGTCTCTGTTACATCATTTTAAGTATTCTTGTGCCCTGTCCAGGTTATAACATCCTTCCTATAGCAGGGAGACAAGAATTGTACTCAGTATTCCAAATGTGGCTTGACCATTCACTTTCACAGCTACAACATGCTGTCCTAATTCCTACACTCAAACCTCTGACCGATGAAAGTAAGTGTGCCTCACGCCTTCTTCACCACCCTGTCCATCTCTGACTCCACTTTCAAGAAGTCTCACCAAGGCCCTGGATACCTGCATCCTGGGTCTCTCTGTTCGACTACACTCACCAGCGTCCTACCGTTTACTCGGTAAATCGTGCCTTGGTTTGACAAACAAAATGCAACAACTCATATTTGTCTGCATGAAACTCCATCTGCCAATCCTTGGCCTAGTGGCCCAGTTGATCTAGATCTCAGTGTTGTCTACGATTACCTTCTTCACTGTCCAGTATAGCAACAATTTCGGTGGTTTCGCCGACACCATTACGTTCGATAGTTCCGATATTCTCAACCAAATCATTTATAGCAATGATAAACAGCAGCAGCCTTGTCCTTGTGGCACACAACAGGTCACAGGACTGCAGTTGGAACAACATATCTCTCCCAGCACATTCTGTCTCCTACTGTCAAGCCAATTTTGTATCTAATTGGCTATCTCTCCCTGATCCCCTTGATCTAATCTTATTAACCAGGCTACCATGTGGAAACTTGTTGGACCTCACTAAGGTCCACGAAGACAAAATTTGCTGCTGTACCTTCATCTATCTTCCCGATCACCTCTTCAAAAACTGCAATCTAGAATGTCTTCCCATACACAAAGCGTTGCTGACTATCCCTAATCAGTCCTTGATTTTCCAAATGCATGTAAATCCTGCCTCTCAGACAATCCTACAAACACTTACCCACACTTGACATCAGACTCATTACTCTGCAATTCCCTGGCTTTTCCTTGCAGCCTTGTTAAATAATGTGTGACATAATTAACTATCTTCCTGTCCTCCAGCATATTACCCGTCGTTCTCAATGATACACACAAGAAAATCAACAGAACTGCAGATTTTGTAAACAAGAAACAAAGACCGAACAAGCTGGAAAAGCTCCGCTGGTCCGGCTGCATCTGTGCAGAGAAATCAAAGTTAATATGGTAAGCAATGTGGTGTACAAGGGGTAAACAATACCCCCTCCCCCTGCGCTAATTTGAACTTCCAACGCAGAAAAGATTTAACGCGTGCTGTAAACTGTTAAAATTCGAGAGGTCAAGAAGTCTCCTAAAGGTAACTGTTTAAATTAAAAAAAAACAACTTAATGTGTTTTTAAATGTCTAACAGAGAATAATTAACCAGCAACTATTTGCAACTCCTTTCTCTAAACTATCTTTTACTTTTCCTTCTACTATAGTGGTCCAATAAATAGCCACCTTACCCCAAATTAAGATTTACTAAAAAAATTAAATTTAAGTACCAGCCAGGTACTGAATCCTCTTTCTGTGTCTTCCTCTGAACTTTTATTCTCCTTAGAATTTCTGTTTTACAGGTCATTGATAAATAAAGGTGCATTTAAGAGAGTTATTCTCCCGGCATTCACAGATGTTGGTGGCTTGGCAGTTCTCCCCCAGCTTTCAATATTTTTTAGCTTTATACCCCAAACATGGGTATGTTTTTTTTTAATATTTTCAAAATGCCAAATTCGATTGGTGTTTAGTATCTTGGGGCATACTTTAAACTGATTGATCATGATTTCTTTTGTCATCATATCACCCAGGCACTGCAAGCTGATGGACCAAATCTTACATGGCAAATTTTTCAGAACGTGCTGTGCTTGCTAAGTCATAGAGTTGTGGACGCATAGAGATGTACAGCATGGAAACAGATCCTTCGGTCCACCTATTCATGCTGAGCAGATATCCCAACCCAAGCTCGTAACACCTACCAGTCCCTTGCCCATATTCCTCCAAACACTTCCCATTCATATACCGATCGAAATGCCTCTTAAATGATGCAATTATACCAGCCTCCACCACATGATCTGGCAGCTCATTCCATACACGTAACACCCTCTGTGTGAAAAGTTTGCCCCTTAGGTCTCTTTTATACCTTTTCGCTCTCACCCTAAACCTATGCCCTAGAGTTCTGGTCTCCCGACCCCTTGGAGAAAACTTTGTCTATTTCTCCTATCCATGCCCTTCATACTTTGTATGGCTCTATAAGGTCACCCCTCAGCCTCCGATGCTCCAAGGAAAACAGCCCTACCTATTCAGACTCTCCCTTTAGCTCAAATCGTCCAACACTGGCAACATTCTTGTAAATCTTTTCTCAACCTTTTCAAGTTTCACAGCATTGTTCCGATAGGAAGGAGGCCAGAATTGTATGCAATATTCCACCAGTGACCTAACCAATGTCCTCTACAGCCGCAACATCACCTCCCAACTCCTGTACTCAGTACTCTGACCAAGGAAGGAAAGCATACCAAACGCCTTCTTCACTAACCTATCTACCTACAACTCCACTTTCAAAGAGCTATGAATCTGCACTCCAAGGTCTCTTTGTTCAGCAACACTCCCAACCTTTCCATTAAGTGTATAGGTTCAGCTAAGACATAGTTTCCCAAAATGCAGCATGTCGCATTCAACTGAATTAAACTCCATCTGCCACTTCTCAGCACATTAGCCCATCTGGTCAAGTTCCTGTTGTAATCTGAGGTAACCTCTTCGCTGTCCACTACACCTTCAATTTTGTCATCATCTGCAAACTTATTAGCTGTTCCTCTTATGCTTGCATCCAAATCATTTATGTAAATGACAAAAAGTAAAGGGCCCAGCCCCGATCCTTGTGGCACTCCACTGGTCCCAGGCCTCCAATCTGAAAAACAACCCTCCACCATCACCCACTGTCTTCCTCCTTTGAGCCAGCTTTGTACCCAAATGGCTAGTTCTCCCTGTATTGCGTGATATATAAACTTGCTAACCAATCTCCCATGAGGAACCTTGACGAACGACTTACTGAAATCCATATAGATCGCATTTACCACTCTGCCCTCATCAATCCTTTTTGTTACTTCTTCAAACACACAAAGCCATGTTGACTATCCCTGATCAAAGACGATCCCTTGCTATAGTTCCCTGGCTTATCCTTGCCACCCTTAAACAGTGGCACCATGTTAGCCAACCTCCAGTCTTCTGGCAACTCACCTGTGACTATCGATGATACAAGTATCTCAGCAGGAGACCCCGGAATCACTTCTCTAGTTTCCCACAGAGTTCTGGGGTACACCTGATCAGCTTCTGGGGGTTTATCTAACTTTTTGTATTTCATGACATCCATCACTTTCTCCTCTTTAAAATGGACAGTTTGCAAGGTGTTACCATCTATTTCCTTGCATTCTATATGTCCCATATGCTTTTCCACAGTAAACACTGATGCAAAATACTCATTTAGTATTTCACCCATTTTCTGCGGCTCCACACAAAAGCTGCCTTTTTGATCTTTGAGGGGCCCTATTCTCTGAGGAGAAAGTGAGGACTGCAGATGCTGGAGATCAAAGCTGAAAATGTGTTGCTGGAAAAACGCAGCAGGTCAGGCAGCATCCAAGGAACAGGAGAATCGACGTTTCGGGCATAAGCCATTCCGGAAGAAGGGCTTATGCCCGAAACGTCGATTCTCCTGTTCCTTGGATGCAGCCTGACCTGCCGCGCTTTTCCAGCAACACATTTTTAGCTCTGGCCCTATTCTCTCCCTAGTTACCCTTTTTGTTCTTAATGTATTTGTAAAAAAAAAATTTTGGATTCGGGGTAATCCCAGATGGAGGACGAGAAGAATTTCTTGCTGTAACATCTTCACGTTTTTTGAGGTATTTTAGGTGCTGCAGGTGATTTCCTCGAATTCCAGGAGCAGCAATTACTGTTTTATATGCTCTCAAAACAACAGCATTTTAAAAGGGATAAGAACAGACATGGTGAGGTCGAAAGAGAGAGAGAGAGTGAGAGAGAGAAAAAAAAACTGACACCACAGTGAACCTGCACAGTTCCTGCCTTTGCTGTTTTAATTCAAGTCCTTCAACTCTATAAAAGGTAAAGTACCCTTTACACGTTCGCAACACCTTCCTTCTCAAATAAGAAGAATCATAGTAATGAAAACATGGTCACATTTGTTTTTCTGTTTTTTAAATACTTTACCATAATGTATAGATAACTTAAATCTACGTTCACAATTACTTCTTCCCTGTATATAACATTGGATAAATACAAATCTCACCTAATATTTATCAGTTAAATCAATGAAAACACAACTGCAATTGCATTCATACGACACGCTACATGTACGATTTTAAATTAAAAATATGTAACATAAGACTCAAATGAAATAATCTTTAAAGCGTTTGAAGAACATAAGCAGATTGTGATCAATGTGCACAACCATTATTCTCCAACACATTATTCGTGACATACACATTAAAATGTCATAAGGCTAGTTGCAAACACAAGAGGTCCTTTTCAATCATGGAGAATTTCCTCTGGTGGATGTTGAGTTTATTTGAAAAGTTCAATCCCATCCTCATCGTCCTGTAGTAGCATCACTCCAACTCCTATGTCACGAGCATCGTTGTCAACTTCGAAAACTTTCAAAACTTTTGGTGTCGCTGAAACTGGTTTGGTGGTTAACATTGATTTCAAATGGTTGACTCCTTCCTGGCATTGCTCTGTCCACCAAAACTTGGTGTTCTTCTTCAGCAAATCGCCTGTACACTGCTGAAGTTTGGAACAAACTTCCGATCGAATCCACTGACTCGTGAGAAGCGAAGCACCTCTTTGTTCAAGGTTGGTCATGGAAATTGCTCAGTTGCTTTCGTCTTTGCATTCCGTGGAGTCAGCATTCCATGACCGATGTTTTATCCAAAGAACATCACGTCTGTTTCGCAGAGTGAGTTTTGTTTAAGTTTATTAATAGTTCTGCTTCTCGTATTCGTTTGAAGAGCTCTGCCAACTGTACCAAATGATCTTTACTGGACTTACTAAAGACCACTACATTTTCCCAATAGACTACACAGTTTGTTAACCCAGCCACAACTCTGTTCTTGCATTATTGGAATGTGGTGGGTGCGTTCTTCATTCCAAAGGGCCTCACTTTGAATTGATACAGTTCATTTGGCATTACAATTCAGATTTCATTTCACCGTTTCTGATATAGGTACTGCCAGGAACCACGCAAAAACATCCAAGTTGGTGGTATAACTGACTTGTCCAACTTTGTCGATACAGTCCTCCAATGCCAGTATTAGATATGAGTCCGATTTTGTACCAGTGCTGAACTTCTGATAATCCAAGCAAAATCATTCAGTCCCATCCGGTTTGTAAACTAAGATGATTGTCGAACTCCACTCGCTCTAGCTTGGTTCGTTGATGTCTACATTGAGCATGGCATCTCCCTCCTTCTGGAACTGTCTGGCCTTGAGAGGACTAAGCTGATATGGGTGTTGTTTTATCGGAACAGTATTCCATACGTCTACTTCATGTACAATAGCATGAGTCCTCCCATATGAATCTTACGTATGTCCTCATGTTGCAGTAATAAACCTTTCAACTGTGTTCTATGCTCCTGAGACAGATAGTTTACGAACCGATCCAACTGCTCAAGGATTTACTCATTTTTAACATGTTTTGAGGCACAACAAAATCCACAACATTTGGATTGGATTCCTCACTCTGCTAGGCAGCAACTAATACCTCTTTCTCCATTTCTTTGTCTCCTCTACTTTTCAAGATGGAACCTAAACACTCATGTATAACCCACATGTAGTATCTTCTAATGCGGGAATTGGCAGCAGAGGTACTAGTTTCATTCCTGCCTGTGGCCGACCTACCATTTGGCATGTATAATACGTACGCCAAAAGTTAACCATATCTTTGTGCATTCCAGGTCAATAAAAATGTTTTGTCACTTAGCCTGAGTCTTTCACACCCCTAGCTGACTTCCTGCAGGTAGTTCATGTTCTACCCGAAGCAACCCCTGTCAGTATGAGACCAACAACACGATCTGGTGCACTTCGGCTCATTTCTCATCTGCACTAACCTGCCGTAGTCTCCATTTCCATCTTAGGACTCTATCTCTCAGATACCCCTAGCTGACTTCCTGCAGGTTGTTCATGTTCTACCCGAAGCAACCCCTGTCAGTATGCGACCAACAACACAATCTGGTGCACTTCGGCCCATTTCTCATCTGCACTAACCTGCCGTAGTCTCCATTTCCATCTTAGGACTCTATCTCTCAGATAACGACCCACAGAAATATCGTCTGCCTCATTTTCGGAGTGTGTATCAACATTTTTTTTTATTGTCTTGTCTGTCTATTGGAAGTCCCTATGTCTTTCAGAATTTAACACTTCTGTTGACCCTATGCCTGTTCAGGTTTCTCTACACCATTACATCAAAAAGGGTGTCCGCTAACTGAACTTCAACTCCTTCACCTTTCTCTTTAGTTTGTGCTTCGTGCTGTGACTCATGGTTGTGGGATCTGGTTACTGGACAGTCTAGGAAAATGTCAGGATTTTAACTCTTCAGTTTCGTGGTCTTCCTTGGGCTTCTCCACAACAAGGGGTGTCGATCCCAATGTGGACCCTGCTAAATAATTTCCAAGAACAAATTGGATTCCTGGAACTGACTGTCTATCAATCACTCCTAGTGTTACCTCCACAGTTATGAGTAGGCACTCCAATCTGATCTTACATAAGGAAATGCTAAATTTCTGTCCATCTATCCCACAAAGTACGACACTCCCATGTAACAGATCAGAAAGACTGCAAATCTGCTCATCTCTTACTATTAGAGACTGATTAGATCCTGTGTCATTCAAAATTATTACTTCTTCTCCTTCTCCCCTTGTTATTTCTGAGTAAACGTTACTCACGGAGGCGAATTCATTACAGAGATCAGGTACTGACTCCATACCCAGCCTCTGCCTCGGCTGTGCACCATCCTGCAGCTCCTTAGTTCTTGTTGGGGTTTCCTTTAATACTTTCTCTACTGCCACTGGCTTAGCTTTTTCTTACCACATCTTTTCCCACAGTGCATTTCTTAAACACCGGCACTGTGACCTTACGTATCTCACTTGATGGCAATGAAAATACCTTTTCTGAACGCCCTCCTGAAACGACTGGCACTGTAATTTTCTGTGCCCCACTCTATTACAGTGAAAACAGCTGAGGCCTTTCACCTCCATTCCATGCTCTTGGACATCTTTTTTAACCTGTGGTAAACTCTTATTCTCTACTGTTACTTTTATAGTGTAGCGTCTCTCCTTCTCTCAAATTCGATCCTTCACAGGAAGAAATTATGGCTGGAAGCTTGTCTTATGCAGCAACATGTATTAATCTGCTAATTCTCCTGCCCTTCTCAATTCCTGAACTTTCTGATTCTCCA
>NC_057758.1:4493417-4505122 GCF_004010195.1 Chiloscyllium plagiosum
TTTAAACTCCATTTTCCGCAATTGTAATTTACGTTTTTCTCACTCTACTGCCATTGTCTGTTTCTCTGACGTACCTTTATGTTTGAGTAATTCCCTGACAATTTCAGATTTACTTTTTTCCTTCGTTAAACCCAAATCTATCTCCTTTGCTAATTCTAACAGTTTGGCCTTTATCTTTCTTTCTTAACGTTCTTGACAAATTTGAGAATCATCTTCAACCCCCTCTTAACATTTCTCTCACTTTTAATTCAACCAAACATAATTATTCGAAATTAAACAAGTTGTCTCTCTGACGTTTTACTTAAAGATCTCGGACACTAACGTGCAAATGTTTAAATATACTGTGCGTTTTTCATACCTCAAATATTTTCAAATCTGCCCAACTCGCAGATTGGATCTGTCTAAATCTGTTCAAATCGCGGATGAATGTCCCCCAAGCTGTTAGAACACAGGGTAGTCCCTCTCCTAATTTAAACCAGCCACTCAGAAAAAGTTCACGTCATGCCGTAATCTGTTAAATTTCGAGAGGCAAAGATCCATTTACAGAGGGCACAATTTAAAGTAAAATTAACAATTTTGTTTTTAAAGTCCAACAGAGTATAATAAAGTGAACAAATATTTAGAATTCCCTTCGGTTAAACGTATCTTTTACCTCACACTCTGCAATACAGGTCCAATAAAAAAAAATAAGATTTACAAAAAATATAATCACGTTTCAAGATCAGTCAGCTTTGTCGATTCTCTTTTGTAGACGTTCCTCTGTAGATGTTTCTCTCGCACGGCTTCGATGTTCTGCTGTGCAAATTTTTCAGGTACCTTTATGAAAGCTCTTCAGCTACCAGTCTACCCTTGTGGATATCATTGGCAATTCTCCCCCTAAATGTTCAAAATTTCTCGTTTCATGCCTCAAAGCATCGGATCATTTCATTGATGTTGATGTCATCAAATACTTCAAATATTTCAAACTCAATTTCATTTCAGTATGTTGGGGCATAATTTAAACTGATTGGCCAAATGTGAATTTGTTTTTGTTCCATGGTAACTCAGCCTCACTGTTGGTTTCACAGTCATAGGTTACATTTTAGCTTGTTTCAGAACACTTTCTGCCAGCTTCCAGTCTCTATACCTTCATAACAATATGTTTTACCTGGCCTGCATAGCTTTCCATAAATTTGATCAACTTTGCAAGTTCACATAATAGTCTTTTCTGTTCCAAAGAAAAGACCCATTTCTCTCATCCATCCTTTACCTAAATCCTTCTTTCCAGTTATTATTCCACTTAGTTACAATATTACTGGTATTCTTCGACAAAGTAATACATTGTGCATATATGTATGTGCGTTGTGAATAATCCTCTATAATTGGACTGAGATGAAAGAATAATAAGTAATCACATTCCCATATGAAGGAGTATATTTTCAAGATTTCCAAGATTTCTGATATAAAAAAGATGTAAAAATCTCCTTTATTCATGGATTGAGAAAGTGAGCAAACGACTTTCATGTACTGAACAGCAGTAATTTAATGACCCTTCACTGGGATCATTGAACGACCAAATGTATCGATTTCTCTTGAGGGTTGGCATTCAGCTTATATTTTTTTCAATTCTGTGTTGCATACGTTTTTATCATTGTGCAAGCATCATTGATGATAAAACCGGAGGTTGCTGGAAATGGTCAATAGTTCTGTCAGTATCTGTTATGAGAAAGTAGATTCAACGTAGGGTAGTGGAATGGATCTTGGTTGTTTACTTTTTGCCAATAGTGTTCAGCGATGTGCCAGTTAGGTGCATTAGTCAGGGAGAATAGAGTAGGTAAATGGGTCAGGGTGGGTTACTCTTTGGAAGGTCAGAGTGGACGTGCTGTATGAAAATGACATGTTTCCCACCATATGGATTCTATGATTCTATTATTTCTTCATACAAAAGAGCATTCGGTGCCAGGTTCATGATGTCTCTGAGCATGTTCAGGGCATACTGAAGTTGGAGGGTAACAGCCAGCGGTCGTTGTTCACATTGGTACCAATGACATAGGTAAGAAGACTGAAATGTCGAAAGGTCATCCAAAGAAATTTAAGGGAGTTAGCAGTGAGTTAAAAAGCAGGATCTCCAGGGTTGTAAACTTGGCATTTTTCCTGTGCCACCTGAAATTGAGACAAAGAAGAGGAAGATCATACAGTTGAATATGTGGCAAAGAGCTGTTTTCGGCGGATTGTTTCTGTTTTTTTAATTATTCGAATTGCTTCCAGCGCATGTGGGAACTGGACAAAAAGGAAAGTGTGCACTTTAATTGCAGGGGCCCCAAAATCCTGGAAGGGAGGTGTGATATTGTAGATTTAAGCTAATGATACAGGAGGCTGGGAACCAAAGCTGAGCAGAAAGTAAATGTTAGTCAAATAAACAGGCAGAGCCAGTTTAATGACCATGCTGAGGGAAGGAATCATAACAATTTTAAAAATCTGCAAGTGGTGTGATTATTAATCTGTAAACTGTAGAAAAACATAACTATTTCTAAATATATTTGGTTTTAAAATGCTTCAAGATTTATATTCCATCCCAAAAAATGTGATGTTCATGCAGAAGTTGTTTTGTGATTCAGGTTTCCCATTCCTCGTGCTTCAGTTGCTATTCAACCCTTCAAAGTGCTCAAACACAGACACATTTTTCCAACTATGATCTAAAGGCCAATATTTAGAAAGAACAAAGAAGATTTGCAGCTCAAGGCCCTTCGGGCCTTCAAGCCTGAGCAAATCCAAATCTACTGTCTAAACCTGTCGCCCAATTCCTAAGCATCTGTATCCCTCTGCTCCCCACCTACTCATGCACCTGTCCAGGCGCATCTTAAAAGAATCTACCGTGTCTGCCTCTACCACTTGTGCTGACAACGCGTTCCAGACACCCACCACCCTCTGCGTGAAGTACTTGCCGCGTGTTACCCCCCTTAAACTTTTCACATCTCACCTTGAAAGCGTGACCTCTCACTATTGAATCCTTCACCCTGGCAAAAAAGCTTACCTCTATCCACCCTGTCTATACCATTCATGATTTTGTAATCCTCAACCTGGTGCCCCATCAATCTCCTTTCTCTACTGAAAACAAACCTAACCGACTCAACCTTTCTTCATAGTTAGCACCTTCGATACCAGACAACATCCTTGTAAACCTTCACTGCAAACTCTCTGGTGTCTATTCCTCTACCAAAATGATTTTCAGTTTTTTGAACAGCTGAAGGCGATTGTCTCTTTAAGGAAAATGGAAGACCAATCAATTTTTGGACACTTGGAATGATTCTTATGTTCGACAGTGTTTGAAAAGATTTAGTAGAATTACTGCTACAGTGGAGTCCTGTGTCAGAGGCATCAACAGGAGATTCTGTGGCAGTGAGCGTAAACTTAGGATGGTTCGTTGCTTTCCGTGTTCTGGGATTAAGAACGTCTCAAAACATTTCAAGCACATTGTTAAAGGTGAGATTGAAGAGCCAAACTTCATTGTACATATGAGTAGGAATGATAAATCTAGGAAAAGATTAAAACAGTACAGAATGAATTTAAGAGGTGAGGTCGAAGATTAAAAATAAAACCTTAAGCGTAGTAATTTCTGGTTTACTCCCAATGTCAAACTGAACCGGAGGGAACAAAAGGGTAAAGGAGAAAAGTCAATGGCTGAAAAGCTACTGTATTGTTGAGGGATTTAGAGTTTTTGGGAGATTGGAATCGATTTTATAATAGAAAAGACTTGTTGAGAAAGCATTGGTCCAGTCTAAACTGGAAAGCAACCAACCAATATCTTAGCATTGAGATTTGCTCAGTCTGTGTAGGGAGACTTTATATTGATAGAGACAACAAGGGGGATATTCCAAGTAGCAGTTCAAATGGTAAGGTGGATGGAGAAGCCTATGAATGTGAGGACAGCATGTCAATTAGAAAATAAAGACAAGAGAGTCAAACGTAAATAGTAATTTAAGAACATGAGACTGGGACATCATATTTATTAAGAAAGTTGGTTGAGAGATGTTCAAGTAGAGAGTTTTGTACTGGGAAAGCACAGCAGGACTGGCAGCATGTGAGGAGCAGGAAAATCGACGTTTTGGGCAAAAGTGCCTCATCAGGAATGAGCTGATGAAGGACTTTTGCCTGGATTGTCGATTTTCCTGCTCCTCGGATGCTGCCTGTCCTGCTGTGCTTTTGCAGCACCACATCTTTGACTTTAATCTCCAGCATTTGCAGTCTTCACTTTCGCCTAAGAGATGTTCAAGATTGGCAACTCGATGTTCCAGTTGTTAAGCGTCATAGAAAGGATGGAAAAAATACATGCGGAGGTTAGGGAGGGGGTGGTCTGCCATTTTTGATTAAGTAATAAATTATTGCTGCAAATGGGGAAGATATTTCTGAAAAAAATATCCAATTAAAATATGCAGGTAGTATTAAAAAATAAGAAAATAAAGTTACGCTTTGAACAGATTGTGCTACATGGTCATTTGTGACAAATCGTTCAGGGAAAATATATTTGTCGAAATTAAAAAATAAGAAAGGAAAGATCACGTTGATTGTATTGTATTTTATGCTCTCCAATAGCAAGAAAGAAATTAAGAAACAAACATGTAGAGAAATCTCAGATATGTGTAAGCTTAATAACTTTGTAATAATGGGTGATTTTAATTTTCTAAACATTGATTGGGACTACCACAGTGTAAACGGGTGGGATGGTGAAGAATTTGTCAAATGTGTTCACGAAAATTTTCTTCATCAATATGCGGATGATTCTAACAGAGAAGGAGAAAAACCAGGCATTTTTTGTGCAATAGGCAGGGCAAATGACTGAAGTAAACGTTAAAGAATATTTTGGACATTGCAATCATAACTCTATTTGTTTCATAATGGTTATGGAAAAGAATAAGACTTTCATTTTTTTTTAAGTTGGAGCACCATAAATTTTAATGGCATGGGACAAGGGCGTACCAAGTTTGATTGGAGTAGACTGTTATCAGGTAAAACGATGTCTGACAAGTGAGAGGCATTCAGCAGTGTGATGACGGGAGTGGGAGGCAGTACGTTCCTGTTAGAGTGAAAGGTAATGCTGGTAAGATAAAGGAACAATGGAAAACTACAGAAATTGAGCTTTTAGTCAAAAATGAAAGAAAACCTTACTTTTGGCAACTTTATTCAATTTAGTCTCTTAGTCAATATTAAGTGTATGGGGCATTATTTCGAGAGAAATCAGGAAAGCATGAAGGAGATATGAGATAACATGGGGCGATACATTTAAGGATAATCCAAAGATATTGTGCAACTACATTAACAGCAGGAGGGTAACCATAGACAGGGTAAGGCTTCTCAAAGATCATGAATAATATCGATGTTTTGAATCCAAGAGATGGGGAATAAAATCATCCCATTCCTGGCTCACTCGACAGCAACAAACACACATAATCGCCTGCACCTCACATTCATCCAGCTTGAACTCTATCTGCTATTTGTCACTCTATTGACCCATTTCATCAGGATCCTTTTGTATTCTGAGAAAACCATACTCACTGGCCAATGTGCCACCAGTTTTGGTGTAATCTGCAAACTTAGGAACAATGCCTTCCATATTCTCACGCAAATCATTTACATAAATGACAAACAATGAAAACCCAGAACCAACCTCTGTGGAACACTGCTGGGCACAAGCCTTCATCCCGAAAAGCAAATGTCCACCATTACTCTCTGTCTCCTGTCATTGTACCAATTGAAAGTGCTGGAGAGAAATCCCTCAGTTCAGGCAATATCGGAACAGAGAAAAATGGAATTAACTCTTTTTGATTCCAACATAACTTGTTCAGAACAGGTTCATATAAGACTTGGTATGTTAACTCTGTTTCTCTGCCCAGATCCTGCGTCATCTGTTGCATTTCTCCATAATTTTGCTTTGTATTACAGATTTCCACTATCTCTAATATTTTGATTTTTCATGATTGGTCTGGATGTTGAACCCGGTTATATTTGGACAATATGCTGCATTCCTGTTCCCATCGCTTGTGCCAGTGACAAATGTATTATACTGGAGTGTGTTTCTTCTTTACGTTCCGAAGAGAAATGTGTGGATCTCATTAAAGTGATTTTGATTTAAAAGACATTTTAGAGACAGCAACACATGATGTAAAAATAGGAATTTTTAAACAAATTATGACATTGTCTGTGCATTTTATGCCCAAACTTGTCTCCTCAGTCTCTGAACATTTTCAATACGTTTCTCTGAATAATTTTAGCAAAGGTGGTTGCCATGCAGCCCATCATCTCTGTACCAGCCCCATATGAGCTGTATCCTCACTCTGACTCTTCTGTAACTCACTGTAACCCCACACATGTTGTTATCTGTGTCTTTTTTTTATTTCTAAATATACCGTCGAGACATAAACAATCCTAACAACCTGTATAACCTGCGATTAAACAGTCTGCAAATAAGATATAATTCTGTAAATCACATTTAAAATTGTCCAATTCTATTCACATTGTCGTTCCTCATTCCATGTACAAAAAGACATCTGTTATGTTGTTATGCATTGTATTTCATTACATTTGTCAGAAACAGTGATGGCTGAATACTCGTCACTGGAAGATACTGCTGCACCCTCCTCAGGTCTCCTCAGCCACTGGCTGCAGCCCTTTCTGTCTCATCGCCATTATCATATTCATTCCACCCCATACTCATTAATTCACGACTTTTAATAAACAAGGTTATTGTACATTGCTATGGACCAGGCCTGACACCTCAAAACAGTACGTAATGATGTCATTTGTTGACGGTATGTGTATAGTGGTATTCCTTTTGTGAATTACTTAGTCTGACTACCGACTTTTAAACAAACAGAGATTATTTGTAAAAAATAAGGAATAAAACACAACAACCCGAAAATATCGTACCTGAATAATTCATCCTATCCAAATCTGACCTCGAATTAATGATGCTGATCCAAATTACTTGCCACAATCCCCAAAAAAAACAAACCCCTGAGTACAAAGAGTAAAAATTACACAAAAACGTATGGGTTCCGAAGTCAGAGGACTGAAGGAGGGGGAGAGTGTCCAGTTTCAACAGTAAACCTGACTCAACTAACCTTCGAACTGAACTTACCTATACAGCTGGAGAGCTGGCCACCTCTCCTTGATTGCACAAGTTTTTTTTAAAGGCTTGAAAACCTTCTTCCCAAGGCCTTTTCTGTTAGGTTAAAAACAAAGGACCCCAATGCAGCATTCAAAATTGAAACATGTCGGAACCTTGGGATGTTTAGAACCTCTCTGAAATCAATTCAAGAACAACATAACCTTGTAAAGACACCACCTGTGCGCAAACTCTCCCAATATAAAACTGAATCTTCAATATCCAAACATGGCTTCAGTTTTGAAAACTCCCAAAAATAGTGGTTCTTACTCTAAAATGCGCATGTATATTCGTTTACTATAAACATGCAAATATGCACAACTATATCCAGATTCAGTGTGTGGTACTTACATCATTGAGTGCCTCTGTTTGTCACTCAAGTCTCAACAATGCATTGGCAATTATGTTTTCAAGACATACCCCGTGCCAAATTTTCAAATTGAATGGCTGTAACAACAGGCTCCAGCTAAACAGTCTCGCAGATTTGTCCTTAAATATCTCCAACAATACTTCATTGTGTTATGATCAGTGTAAGTGGATGTCTCCGATCCGTTGCTGGTAATATAAACAACATTATGTTGTCATGCCACTGCAAAGCTCCCAGTCTCTTTCTCAACTGTTGAATATTTCTACTGAAGAACATCCGACTTCTTGGAGAAATACTCAATAGGTCTTTCTGTCTCCTCGTCATCTTCCTGCAAGAGCCCTGAACCGATATCCACATCATTCGCATTTAATTCCACGTTGAATGGTTTTGCATAATCAGGTGTGTCTGTTCGTGGGGAAGTGGTTAACATATATGTCATGCCATCAAAAGTCTTTTGACAGTCCGCTGCCAACTGAAACTTCTTGCCTTTCTTTAACAAGTCAGTGAGTGGAGCAGTCATACTGCGAAAATGAGGCACAAAACTTCGATAAAAATTACTCAGTCCCATGAACTGCTCCTTTTGTCAACGGTATGGGAAATTCCCCAATTACCGTCACTTTTACATCTCATGGCACCGTTTATCTATGTCTAATAGTGTGGCCCAGGAAGGTGACTTTTGCTTTGGCAAATTCACTTTTCGCTTGGTTTACCACCAAGCCTGCCTTCTGAAGTCGATCAAACAAGTCCGATAGATGCTGTAAGTGCTCCTTCATGAGGCACTAAAAATCACCAGATCATCAATGTACACCACACGTTGGATAATCCGGCAATTTATTGGTTAGTCCCTGAAATGTAGCCGGCTCATTTTCATACCAAATGTAAGTTGCTTGTCCCACATTTTCAACAGTCTTCCAACCGCAGAACTGAATATACATCAATCTTTTTAACTGCATTGACTTTACGATAGTCCACACATAACCATTGGTACCATTTGGCTTTGGTGTCATAACTATGGGTGAGTTCCAGTCACTGTAACGCATGTTGATTATGTCATCTTGGAGCGTGCATTCAATCTCCTTCTGAACCGGTGCCAACTTTAGAGGATTATGCCTGTAAGGATGTTGCTTAATCGTAACAGCATTTCCGATAGCTACATTATACACAAGTTAATATTTGCATATCTCCCGATATGATACTAATACTTTTTCTCGATTTTCCACAGAAAGGTAAATCAATAAATTATCCTAATTTTGAACTACCTAATTGTCCACTTTAATTTGAGGACTGTCGGATTCAGAATGCTCTGAACTTGGCTCTTCCTTCTGTGCCAAAAACATTAACACCTTTTCCTCTGCCTTCTGTTACCTGTCAAAGTACCTTTTGAGCATATTCACATGACATACTCTGTGAGATTTCATTCTGTCAGCAGTCCCTATCAGGTAGTTACCCTCACTCAGTATCCGTTGTATTTGGTAAGGTCCACTAAACCTTGATTTTCAAGGTTCACCTATAACTGGAAGAAAAAGTCGTACCTTATCCCCGATTGCAAAATTGCAATTTTTCTGATTTCCTGTCGGCTTCCTGTTTTATTGCATGCTTCAATACTTTTAAATTCTTTCTAGCCAACTCCCCAGCGCTATTAATCGTACCTTAAATTTTGAGACCTAGTCCAAATGTGTGGCCTTTGAACTCTGATTAACTATTTTCTCCTCAATCAATATTAATTTTCTTCTCACTTAATGCCCCAAAAATAATTCCAATGGAATGGATTTGCTCTTGTTTATTTGGTGCATCCCTGATCACAAAACGGGCAACTGGAATCCATTGACCCTAATCATCTGGATAGTCCTGATCATAAGCCATCAACATGGTATTAAATGTTTAATGTCACCTTTCTAGCGCTCCCTGCAATTTTGGACGGAATGCAGTCGATTTAAATTGCTTTATTCCTAAGTCATCATAGTGAATACATTACATGCGAAGTTTGAACTTTATCTCCCTGTACCTCTATTGGTAGTCCGTATCTATTTTTTAAAACCAGTAATTCCTTTGCAATTCTTTTAGCTGTGATGCTGCACCTTGGAATGGCCTCTGGAAATCTAGTCAATGCATCCATTATTGTGAACAAATACTGATGTCCACTTGTTTGTTTGTGGTCGGGACCTAGCCAATCAATTAAAACTCCTGTGAAAGGTTCCTCAAATGCCGGAATAGTTAAGAAAAGTGCAGGTTTTTTTACCACTTGTATTTTTCCAATTACTGACATGTATCATGCATCTGGCAAAATTCAACTACATCCTGTTGCAGTCCAGCCAGAAAAAAATGTCTCTGGATTCAGTCCGTTTTTTCCTCACTCCTAAATGATTTCTAGATGGTAACTCATGCACCATTCACATCACCTCCTTTCTGTACCCCATTGGTAATATGATTTGATGAATCTCTTCCCATTTCTCATCTCCTTGAATATATATTAGTCTCCATTTCCTGATTTGGACATCATTTTTAACATAATAACACACAGGGATACATTCGAATTTCCGGACATATATGCTGTTTGATACAAATGCTTTAAATTTTTATCTTTCTGCTGTGACTCAATTAGTTTAGCTGAGGCAAAAAATAGCTGCGTGGTTACTGGGCGACACGGTGGTACAATGGTTAGCATTGCTGCCTCACAGCGCTAGAGACCAGCGTTCAATTCCTGCCTCAGGCGACTGACTGTGTGGAGTTTGCACATCCTCCCCTTGTCTGTGTGGATTTCCTCCAGGTGCTCTAGTTTCCTTCCACTGTCCAAATATGTGCAGGTCAGGTGAATTAGCCATGCTAAATTGCCCATAGTGTTAGTGTTGGGATATGGGTGGGTTGCGCTTTGGCGGGTCAGTGTTGACTTGTTGGACTGAATGGCCTGTTTCCACACGGTAAGTAATCTTTAAAAAAACCTATTTGCTCCTTTTTTGTCTCAACTTTCTAATGGAACAAAGTATCTGTTCCTGCCACTTTAGCTTCCTTATTTTTACATTTTTGGTATTTTCTGTTTCAACTGGTGACTTTGGGACTTTGTTACTAACAATCAGTAAAATTTCAAGGATAAGACGCCTACATTGATTCAGTTGCCTGCGTCTCCATTGGCTTTTCAACCAGAGTAGCAGTAATCCTACCACTGAATCAGCTATATTTTCCGCAAGGACAAATTGTATTTCTGGAGCTGATAGTTTGTCCAATACCCCTACCACAATTTCGCCACACTTTTCTGGACACGCTATGCTCACTTTACATGATTTTGCACCTTTCGTGTCATGGTGAATTCCCTTTCTCAGTACCTTTTCTGGAAATACTCTTCAGGAGTACCTATCTCCTTATCTATTTACAGAGGGTCCTGTGTCTCTTAATATTGCATCCTCTTTACCTGCCCTATGTGAATAAAATTTCCCTTTGCAGGTATATTTTCTAAGCAGAACAGGCACTTCCTTCGTAACAAACCTCCAATCAGCTTGTACACTCTGATGCAGCTTTCTAGCTTCCACTGTGCATTCTGTTACCACTCCATCAAATCTCCCAGATTTATTCCTTTTTCCTGCGTCTGTGCTTTTTTTTTCTGAACACACCAAAGCAGTGATTTCATGTGTCCTAATTTGTTGCAATGAAAACACCAGAGCCTTTTATCTTCTTTGCCTCCTTCAAGTATTACCTTGTTTACCCTGTGGTAAGTTATCATGATCTTCACCAAGATCTACGTCTCCCTTTCTACGTGGGGATTTCTCTTTGCCCCAATTTCTGTCCATCATGGACCAAAATTGATTCTGGAAGCCAAAACAAGCTTTATAATCATAATCACTAGTCATGATCATCAGCCACTTTAGCTGCCAGTCTTGCCTTTATAATTCTACGATCTTCCAAATGAGTTTGCACTATGTGAATGCTTAAACTCCTTCAAAGTTATTGTCTCTCTCAGAGCAACGTAGGTTTGCTCTCTTTTTAAAGCTCTTTTACACCTATCAAAATTGCTTCGTTTGATCGTTTCAAACTCAATATGGGTTCGACCAGGATCCTTCCTTAAATTCCTGAAACGTTGTCTGTCAGCTTTGGCACATGCTCATATGTATATTTTCCTTTCCTCATACACCCCAGATCCCTCCTCTGATAGTGTTGCGCATACCTCACTAGCTCTACCTACAAGTTTTGTCTGGGCCAACGAAA
>NC_057758.1:4505578-4506687 GCF_004010195.1 Chiloscyllium plagiosum
TTTTCTCTTTCCTCTGCTAAACCTATTCGTTATCTTTCTTCCTCTTCTGATTTTAGTCGTAGCTCAAACTGCTTCATCTCTGCTTCTAACTCAAGCTGCTTCTTTTGCAATTGACGCTTACTCATCTCCAAAGATCCTGATGGAGTTTCCAGCAAATTGAAATGCTGAGCTACTGCTGCAATCATCTCATCTTTCCTCACATTAGACGGGAGCTTCAACTCCCTTTGTCTACTAATTCCCGCGGCTTGGACTTATTGCATTTTGTAAAACCCCCAAGGTCATTTCCTCCCCCTCCAAAACAAGCTTGGTTCCGACAAAACCCATTGCTCTCTGAAGCTCAGTCTACTCACCAAATCAACACACGAAAAAAGAGACACTAACACCTGCCACTCGCTGGCTAAATTCCGCAAGCGCCTCCTAATCTGTTATGGACCAGACCCGACCTCCAAAACATTTTAAGCAGGTAACCGGACGGTAAATTTGCTATTTTTTGAAGGTGATATTCCCAGAGTGAATTAGCTGGTCAGTCTGCCGAGTTTTAAACAAATGGCATTTATTTGCCAAATTACCAAATGAAACATAAGGAACCGAAAATAGAATACCTGAATAACGTATCGTATCAGAACCAGACAGGCTATCCCGATTTAAGGATGCTGTTCCAATATACTTGCAACAATTCCAATAAACAAAACCCCTTCGCACCAACGGTAAAACTGGCACAATTGCTTACAAGTTATAAGGTCAGAAGGGCAGAAGGAGGCAGAGAGCGTCCAGTGACCCTGACTCAACAAAACCCTGAACTGATCCAACCTGTACAGCTAGGGAGCTGAACCGGTCCTCTTGATTATACAGGCTACTTTTCAAGTCTTGAAAGGCTTCTGTATGAGGCATTATCTGTTAGGTATAAACAAAAGGACCCCAACGATCCTTTCAAAATTCTGACATATCGGAATCTTGGGTCTTTTAGACACTCTTTAAAAAATCAAGGGAAACATAACCCTGTAAAAGGACTGGTTTTGTGAGAACATGCCACATTTGGCTTTGGACTGAATTCCAAAAATGTAAGTCTTACCGCTTTGAAGCCAATATAATGTATGAAGTTGTTTGTT
>NC_057758.1:4507187-4513662 GCF_004010195.1 Chiloscyllium plagiosum
CCACTGTACAGTAACAATCACGGCCCGACATACTTCCCACTGTACAGAAACCATTACGGCCCGTCATACCTCCCACTGTACAGTAAGCACCACAGACCGACATACCTCTCGCAGTACAGTAACCAGAACGGCCCGACATACCTCCCACTGTACAGTAACCATCACGTCCCGACATACATCCCAATGTACAGTAACAATCATGGCACGACATACCTCCCACTGTACAGTAACCACCACGTTCAGACATACCTCCCAGTGTACAGTAACCATCACGGTCAGACATACCTCCCACAGTACAGTAACCACCACGGCCCGACATACCTCCTACAGTACAGTAACCATCACGGCCCGACATACCTCATACTGTTCAGTAACTATTACGGCCGACATACCTGCCACTGTACAGTAATCATCACGTCCCGACATTCATCCCTCTGTACAGTAACCATCGCGTCCCAACATACTTCCCACTATACTCTGAACATCACGACCCCACATACTTCCCATAGTACAGTAACCATCATGTCCCGACATACTTCCCACAGTACAGTAACCATCATGTCCCGACATACCTCCCACTGTTCAGTAACCATCACGTCTCGACATACTTCCCATGGTACAGTAACCATCACGTCCCGACATACCTCCCATTGTACAGTAACCATCAAGGCGCGGCATACCTCCCACTGTACAGTAACCACCACGGACCGACATACCTTCCTCTGTACAGTAACCATCACGGCCCGACATACCTCCCACAGTACAGTAACCATCACGGTCCAACATACATCCCACTGTACATTGACTATCACAGCCGACATACTTCCCACTGTACAGTAACCATCACGACCCGACAGACCTCCCACTGCACAGTAACCATCACTTCCCGACATTCTCCCAGTGTCGTAACCATCACAGCCCGACGTACCTCCCACTGTGCCGTAACTATCACGGCCCGACATACCTCCCACTGTACAATAACCATCACACACGGACATACATCCCACTCTACAATAAACATCACGATTCGACATACCTCCCACTGTACAGTAACCATCACTACCCGACATACCTCCCAGTGTACAGTAACCATCACGTCCCGACATACCTCCCACTGTACAGTAACCATCACGTCCCGACATACTTCCCACGGTACAGTAACCATCACGTCCCGACATACCTCCCACTGTACAGTAACCATCAAGGCGCGGCATACCTCCAACTGTACAGTAACAACCACGGTCCGACATACCTCCCGGTGTACAGTAACCACCACGGACCGACATACCTTCCACTGTACAGTAACCATCACAGCCGACATACTTCCCACTGTACAGTAACCATCACGACCCGACAGACCTCCCACTGCACAGTAACCATCACTTCCCGACATTCTCCCAGTGTCGTAACCATCACAGCCCGACGTACCTCCCACTGTACCGTAACTATCACGGCCCGACATACCTCCCACTGTACAATAACCATCACACCCCGACATACCTACCACTATACAGTGACCATCACGGCCCGACATTCATCCCACTGTACAATAACCATCTCTGCCCGACATATCTCCCACTGTACAGTAACCATCACAACCCGACAAACCTCCCACTGTACAATAACCATAACTCCCCGACATGTCTCCCACATACAGTAACCATCACAGCGCGACATACATCCCACTCCACAGTAACCATCAGGTCCCGACATACCTCCCACAGTACAGTAACCATCACGGGCCGACATACCTCCCACTGTACAGGAACCATCATGGCCCGACCTACCTCCCTCTGTACAGTAACCTTCCTGCCTTCCTGTCCCGACATATTCCCTCTGTACAGTAACCATCACGGCCCGACATACCTCCCAGTGTAGAATAACCATCACACCCCGACATACCTCCCACTCGGCAGTAAACATCACGAGTCGACATAACTCACACTGTACAGTAACCATCACGGCCCTACTTACCTCCCACTGTACTGTTTCCATCACTACCCGACATACCTCCCAGTGTACAGTAACCATCACGGCCCGACATACCTCCCACTATACAGTGACCATCACGGCCCGACATTCCTCCCACAGTACAGTAACGATCTGTCCCCGATATATCTCCCACTGTACAGTAACCATCACGACCCGACAAACCTCCCAATGTACAATAACCATCACTCCCCGACATATCTCCCACTCCACAGTGACCATCACGTCCCGACATACCTCCCACTCCACAGTAACCATCACGTCCCGACATACCTCCCACAGTACAGTAACCATCACGGCCCGACATACCTCCCACTGTACAGGAACAATCACGGCCGACATACCTCCCACTGCACAGTAACAATCACGGCCCGACATACCTCCCACTGTGTAGTAACCATCACGTCCCGATATACCTCCCACAGTACAGTTACCATCACGTCCCGACATACCTCCCACTGTCCAGTAACCATCACGGTCCGACAGACCTCCCACTGCACAGTAACCATCACGGCCCGACGTACCTCTCACTGTACCGGAACCATCATGGCCCGACATACCTCCCACTCTACAGTAAACATCACGATTCGACATACCTCCCACTGTACAGTAACCATCACTACCGGACATACCTCCCAGTGTACAGTAACCATCACGGACCGACATACCTCCCACTATACAGTAACCATCACGGCCCGACATACCTCCCATTGTACAGTAACGATCACGGACCGACATACCTCTCACTGTACAGTAACCGTCAAGGACCGACATACGTCCCCCTGTGCAATAACCATCACAGCCTGACATACCTACAATGTACAGTTACCATCACGTCCCGACATACCTCCCACTGTCCAGTAACCATCACGGCCCGACAATACTCCCACTGTCCAATAATCATCACACCCCGACATACATCCCATTCTGCAGTAAACATCACGAATCGATATACATCCCACTGTACAGTAACCATCACGGCCCTCCTTACCTCCCAGCGTACTGTAACCATCACTACCCGATATACCTCCCAGTGTACAGTAACCATCCCGGCGCGACATACCTCCCATTGTACAATAACCATCACTCCCCGACATACATCCCACTATACAGTGACCATCACGGCCCGACATAACTCCCACTGTCCAATAACCATCACTCCCCGACATACCTCCCGCTGGACAGTAACCACCATGGCCCGACATACCTCCCTCGGTACAGTAACCGTCACATCCCGACATACTTCCCACAGTACAGAAAGTAACAATCACGGCCGACATACCTCCCACTGTACAGTAACAATCACGGCCGACATACCTCCCACTGTACAGTAACAATCACGGCCGACATACCTCCCACTGTACAGTAACAATCACGGCCGACATACCTCCCACTGTACAGTAACAATCACGGCCGACATACCTCCCACTGTACAGTAGCCATCACGGCCCGACATACCTCCCACTGTATAGTAACCATCACGGCCCGACATACCTCCCACAGTTCAGTAACCATCACGGTCCGACATACCTCCCACTGTCCAATAACCATCACACCCCGACAGATCTCTCACCGTAAAGTAACCATCACCACCCGACATACCTTCCACTGTACAGTAACAATCACGGTCCGACATACCTCCCACTGTACAGTAACCATCACGACCCGACATACCTCTTACTGTACAGTAACCACCACGGTCCGACATACCTCCCGCTGGACAGTAACCACCACGGTCCGACATACCACCGGTTTTCATTTAGCACAACAGCCCGACATACCTTCCACTGTACAGTAACAATCACGGTCCGACATACCTCCCACTGTACAGTAACCATCATGTCCCGACACACCTCCCACTGTACAGTAACCATCACCGCCCGACATACCTCCCGGTGTACAGTAACCACCACGGCCCGACATACCTCCCACTGAACAGTAACCATCACGTCCCGACATATCTCCCACTGAACAGTAACCACCACGGCCAAACATACCTCCCACTGTATAGTAACCATCAAGGCCCGACATACATCCCGGTGTACAGTAACCACCACGGTCCGACATTCCTCCCACTGTACAGTAACCACCACGGTCAGATATACCACCGGTTTTCATTTAGCACCACGGCCCGACATACCTGCCACTGTACAGTAACCATCACGTCCCGACATACCTCCCACTGTACAATAACCATCACGGCCCGACATACCTCCCGGTGTACAGTAACCTCCACGGCCCGACATATCTCCCACTGTACAGTAACCATCACGTCCCGACATATCTCACACTGAACAGTAACCACCACGGCCAAACATACCTCCCACTGTATAGTAACCATCAAGGCCCGACATACCTCCCACTGTACAGTAAGTATCACGGCCCGGCATACCTCCCACTGTACAGGAACCATCACGGTCCGACATACCTCCCACTGTACAGTAACCGTCACGGCCCGACATACCTGCCACTGTGCAGTAACCATCACGTCCCGACAATACTCCCACTGTCCAATAATCATCACACCCCGACATACTTCCCATTCTGCAATAAACTTCACGACTCGATATACATCCCACTGTACAGTAACCATCACGGCCCTCCTTACCTCCCAGTGTACTGTAACCATCACTACCCGATATACCTCCCAGTGTACAGTAACCATCACGGCCCGACATACCTCCCACTGTACAGTAACCACCACGGTCCGACATACCTGCCTCTGTACAGTAACCACCACGGCCTGATATATCTCCCACTGTATAGTAAACATCACGTCCCGACATACTTTCCACAGTACAGCAAACATCACGGCTCGACATACCTCTCAAAGTACAGTAACCACCACGGTCCGACATACATCCCGCTGTACAGTAACTACCAATGCCAGACATGTCGCCCACTGTACAGTAACCACCGCATCCCGACATACCTCCCACAGTTGAGTCACCATCACGGCCCGACATACCTCCCACTGTTCAGTAACCATCACGTCCCGACATACTTCCCACAGTACAGAAACCATCACGTCCCGACATACCTCCTACTGTACAGTAACCATCACGGACCGACATACATCCCACTGTACAGTAACCACCTCGGTCCGACATACCTCCGGTTTCATTAAGCACCACGGCCCGACATACCTACCAAAGTACAGTAACCATCACGTCGCGACATACCTCCCACTGTATAATAACCAGCACGGCCCGACATACCTCCCGATGTACAGTAACCACCACGGCACGACATACCTCCCACTGTAGAGTAACCATCACGTCCCGACATACCTCCCACTGTACAGTAACCGTCAC
This sequence comes from Chiloscyllium plagiosum, assembly GCF_004010195.1. Taxonomy (NCBI): domain Eukaryota; kingdom Metazoa; phylum Chordata; class Chondrichthyes; order Orectolobiformes; family Hemiscylliidae; genus Chiloscyllium; species Chiloscyllium plagiosum. Next base: position 4,512,491 of record NC_057758.1, read on the forward strand.
GGCCCGACATATCTCCCACTGAACAGTAACGATCAAGGCCCGACATACTTCCCACTGTACAGTAAGTATCACGGCCCGGCATACGTCCCACTCCACATAACCATCACGGCCCTACATACGTCCCACTGTCCGGTAACCATAACCGCCCGGCATACCTCCCACTGTACAGTAACCGTCACGGCCCGACATACCTACCAATTTGCATTAACCACCACATCCCGACATAGCTCCCACAGTGCAGTAACCATCACGGCCCGACATACTTCCCACTGTACAGTAAACATCACGTCCCGACATACCTCCCACTGGTCAGTAACCATCACGGCCCGACATACCTCCCACTGTTCAGTAACCATCACGGCCCGACATACCTCCCACTGTTAAGGAACCATCACGTCTCGACATACCTCCCGCTGTACAGTAACCACCATGGCCCGACTTAGGGCCCACTGTACAGGAACCATCACGTCTCGAAATACCTCTCACAGTACAGTAACCACCACGGTCCGTCATACCTCCCGCTGTACAGTAACCGTCACGACACAACATACCTCCCTGTGTACAATAACCATCACGGCCCAACGTACCTCCCACTATATAGTGACGATCACGGCCCGACATCCCTCCCACTGCACAATAACCTTCACTCTCCGACATACCTCCCACTGTACAGGAACCATCACGTCTCGACATACCTCTCACAGTACAGTAACCACCACGGTCCGTCATACCTCCCGCTGTACAGTAACCACCACGGCCCGTCATACCTCCCTGTGTACAATAACCATCACGGCCCAACGTACCTCCCACTATATAGTGACGATCACGGCCCGACATCCCTCCCACTGCACAATAACCTTCACTCTCCGACATACCTCCCACTGTACAGGAACCATCACGTCTCGACATACCTCTCACAGTACAGTAACCACCACGGTCCGTCATACCTCCCGCTGTACAGTAACCATCACGGCCCGACAAACCTCCCACTGTACAGCAACCACCACGGCCCGTCATACCTCCCACTGTACAGTAACCACAACGGCCCGACATACTTGCCACAGTACAGTAATCATCACGCCCCGATATACCTCCCACTGTACAGTAACCATCACGGCCCGACATATCTCCCACTGTACAGTAACCATCACGTCCCGACATACCTCCCACAG
>NC_057758.1:4514020-4515713 GCF_004010195.1 Chiloscyllium plagiosum
CACTGAACAGTAACCACCACGGCCAAACATACCTCCCACTGTATAGTAACCATCAAGGCCCGTCATACCTCCCACTGTACAGTAAGTATCACGGCCCGGCATACCTCCCACTGTACAGGAACCATCACGGTCCGACATACCTCCCACTGTACAGTAACCGTCACGGCCCGACATACCTGCCACTGTGCAGTAACCATCACGTCCCGACATAGCTCCCACAGTGCAGTAACCATCACGGCCAGACATACTTCCCACTGTACAGTAACCATCACGTCCCGACATACCTCCCACTGTTCAGTAACCATCACGGCCCGACCTACCTCCAAGTGTACAGGAACCATCACGTCTCGATATACCTCTCACAGTACAGTAACGACCACGGTCCGACATACCTTCTGCTGTACAGTAACCACCACGGCTCGACTTAGGGCCCACTGTACCGGAACCATCACGTCTCGACATACCTCTCACAGTACAGTAACCACCACGGTCCGTCATACGTCCCGCTGTACAGTAACCATCACGGCCCGACATACCTCCCGCTGTACAGTAACCACCACGGCCCGTCATATCTCCCACTGTACAGTAATCACCACGGCCCGACATAGCTCCCACTGTACAGGAACCATCACGTCCCGACAAACTTCCCACAGTACAGTAATCATCACACCCCGACATACCTCGCACTGTACAGTAAACATCACGGCACGACATGCCTCCCACTGTACAGGAACAACCACGGTCCGACATACCTCCCGGTGTAAAGAAACCACCACGGCCCGACATATCTCCCACTGTACTGTAACCATCACGTCCCGACATACCTCCCACAGTACAGCAACCATCACGGCCCGACATACCTCCCACTGTCCAATAACCATCACACCGCGATATATCTCTCACTGTAAAGTAACCATCACGACCCGACATACCTCCCACTGTACAGTAACCATCACGGCCCGACATACCTCTCACTGTACAGTAACCACCACGGTCCGACATACCTCCCGCTGTACAGTAACCACCATGGCCCGACATACCTCCCACTGTACAGTAACAATCACGGCCGACATACCTCCCACTGTAGAGTAACCATCACGGCCCGGCATACCTCCCACAGTACAATAACCATCACGGTCCGACAAACCTCCCACTGAACCGTAACCATCACGGCCCGACATACCTCCCACTCTACAGTAACAATCACGGCCCGACATACCACCCACTGTCCAATAACCATCACACCGCGATATATCTCTCACTGTAAAGTAACCATCACGACCCGACATACCTCCCACTGTACAGTAACCATCACGGCCCGACATACCTCTCACTGTACAGTAACCACCACGGTCCGACAAACCTCCCGCTGTACAGTAACCACCATGGCCCGACATACCTCCCACTGTACAGTAACCATCACGTCCCGACATACTTCCCACAGGACAGAAACCATCACGTCCCGACATACCTCCCACTGTACAGTAACCATCACGTCCCGACATAATTCCCACAGGACAGAAACCATCACGTCCCGACATACCTCCCACTGTACAGTAACCACCACGGTACGACATACCACCGGTTTTCATTAAGCACCACGGCCCGACATACCTCCCACTGGACAGTAACCATCACGTCCCGACATACCTCCCACTGTACAGTAACCATCACGGCCCGACATACCTCCCAC
>NC_057758.1:4516792-4527342 GCF_004010195.1 Chiloscyllium plagiosum
AACCATCACGTCCCGACATACCTCCCACTGTACAGTAACCATCACGTCCCGACATACCTCCCACTGTACAGTAACCATCACGTCCCGACATACCTCCCACTGTACAGTAACCATCACGTCCCGACATACCTCCCACTGTACAGTAACCATCACGTCCCGACATACCTCCCACTGTACAGAAAGCACCACGGCCCGACATACCTCCCACTGTACAGTAACCATCACGTCCCGACATATCTCCCACTGCACAGTAACCACCACGGCCAAACATACCTCCCACTGTATAGTAACCGTCACGGCCCGATATATCTCCTACTGAACAGTAACCATCAAGACCCGACATACCTCCCACTGTCCAATAACCATCACACCCCGACATAGCTCTCACCGTAAAGTAACCATCACGACCCGACATACTTCCCACTGTACAGTAACCATCACATCCCGACATACCTCCCACTGTACAGTAACCATCACGGCCCGACATACCTCTGACTGTACAGTAACCACCACGGTCCGACATACCTCCCGCTGGACAGTAACCACCATGGCCTGACATACCTCCCTCTGTAGAGTAACCATCACGTCCCGACATACTTCCCACAGTACAGAAACCATCACGTCCCGACATACCTACTACTGTACAGTAACCATCACGGCACGACATACCTCCCAATGTACAGTAACCACCACGGTCCGACATACCACCGGTTTTCATTTAGCACCACGGCACGACATACCTCCCACTGTACAGTAACCATCACGTCCCGACATACCTCCCACTGTACAGTAACCATCACGGCCCGACATACCTCCCGGTGTACAGTGACCACCACGGCCCGACATACTTCCCACTGAACAGTAACCACCACGGCCAAACATACCTCCCACTGTATAGTAACCATCAAGGCCCGACATACCTCCCACTGTGCAGTAAGTATCACGGCCCGGCATACCTCTCATTGTACAGGAACCATCACGGTCCGACATACCTCCCACTGTACAGTAACCGTCACGGCCCGACATACCTCCCGCTGTACAGTAACCACCACGGCTCGACTTAGGGCCCACTGTACCGGAACCATCACGTGTCGACATACCTATCACAGTACAGTAACCACCACGGTCCGTCATACCTCCCAATGTACAGTAACCATCACGGCCCGACATCCCTCCCACTGCACAATAACCTTCACTCTCCGACATACCTCCCACTGTACAGAAAACATCACGTCTCGACATACCTCTCACAGTACAGTAACCACCACGGTCCGTCATACCTCCCGCTGTACTGTAACCATCACGGCCCGACAAACCTCCGACTGTACAGTAACCACCACGGCCCGTCATACCTCCCACTGTACAGTAACCACAACGGCCCGACATACTTGCCACAGTACAGTAATCATCACGCCCCGATATACCTCCCACTGTACAGTGACCATCACGGCCCGACATATCTCCCACTGTACAGTAACCATCACGTCCCGACATACCTCCCACAGTACAGCAACCATCACGGCCCGACATACCTCGCACTGTACAGTAAGAATCACGGCCGACATACCTCCCACTGTACAGTTACCATCACGGCCCGACATACCTCCCACTGTATAGTAACCATCACGGCACGACATACCTCCCACTGTACAGTAACTACCACGGCCCGACATACCTCCCACTGTCCAATAACCATCACACCCCGACATATCTCTCACCGTAAAGTAACCATCACGACCCGACATACCTTCCACTGTACAGTAACAATCACGGTCCGACACACCTCCCACTGTCCAGTAACCATCAAGGCCCGACATACCTCTTACTGTACAGTAACCACCACGGTCCGACATACCTCCCGCTGGACAGTAACCACCACGGTCCGACATACCACCGGTTTTCATTTAGCACCACGGCCCTACATACCTCCAACTGTACAGTAACCATCACATCCCGACATACCTCCCACTGTACAGTAACCATCACGGCCCGACATACCTCCCGGTGTACAGTAACCACCACGGCCCGACATACCTCCCACTGTACAGTAACCATCACGTCCCGACATACCTCCCACTGAACAGTAACCACCACGGCCAAACATACCTCCCACTGTATAGTAAACATCAAGGCCCGATATACCTCCCGGTGTACAGTAACCACCACGGTCCGACATACCTCCCACTGTACAGTAACCACCACGGTCCGACATACCACCGGTTTTCATTTAGCACCACGGCCCGACATACCTGCCACTGTACAATAACCATCACGGCCCGACATACCTCCCGGTGTACAGTAACCACCACGGCCCGACATATCTCCCACTGTACAGTAACCATCACGTCCCGACATATCTCACACTGAACAGTAACCACCACGGCCAAACATACCTCCCACTGTATAGTCACCATCAAGGCCCGACATACCTCCCACTGTAAAGTAAGTATCACGGCCCGGCATACCTCCCAATGTACAGGAACCATCACGGTCCGCAATACCTCCCACTGTACAGTAACCGTCACGGCCCGACATACCTGCCACTGTGCAGTCACCATCACGTCCCGACATAGCTCCCACAGTGCAGTAACCATCTCGGCCAGACAGACTTCCCACTGTACAGTAACCATCACGCCCCGACATACCTCCCACTGTTCAGTAAGCATCACGGCCCGACCTACCTCCCAGTGTACAGGAACCATCACGTCTCGATATACCTCTCATAGTACAGTATCGACCACGGTCCGACATACCTTCCGCTGTACAGTAACCACCACGGCTCGACTTAGGGCCCACTGTACCGGAACCATCACGTGTCGACATACCTCTCACAGTACAGTAACCACCACGGTCCGTCATACCTCCCGCTGTACAGTAACCATCACGGCCCGACATACCTCCCGCTGTACAGTAACCACCACGGCCCGTCATATCTCCCACTGTACAGTAACCACCACGGCCCTACATAGCTCCCACTGTACAGGAACCATCACGTCCCGACATACTTCCCACAGTACAGTAATCATCACGCCCCGACATACCTCCCACTGTACAGGAACCACCACGGTCTGACATACCTCCCGGTGTAAAGAAACCATCACGGCCCGACATATCTCCCACTGTACAGTGACAATCACGGCGAACATACCTCCCACTGTACAGTAACCATCACGGCCCGGCATACCTCCCACAGTACAATAACCATCACGGTCCGAAAAATCTCCCACTGAACCGTAACCATCACGGCCCGACATACCTCCCACTGTCCAATACCCATCACACCGCGATATATCTCTCACTGTAAAGTAACCATCACGACCCGACATACCTCCCACTGTACAGTAACCATCACGTCCCGACATACTTCCCACAGGACAGAAACCATCACGTTCCGACATACCTCCCACTGTACAGTAACCACCACGGTCCGACATGCCTCCCGCTGGACAGTAACCACCATGGCCCGACATACCTCCCTCGGTACAGTAACCATCACATCCCGACATACTTCCCACAGTACAGAAACCATCACGTCCCGACATACCTACTACTGTACAGTAACCATCACGGCACGACATACCTCCCACTGTACAGTAACCATCACGTCCCGACATACCTCCCACTGTACAGTAACCATCACGGCCCGACACACCTCCCGGTGTACAGTGACCACCACGGCCCGACATACCTCCCACTGTACAGTAACCATCAGTCCCGACATATCTCCCACTGAACAGTAACCAAAACGGCCAAACATACCTCCCACTGTCTAGTCACCGTCACGGCCCGACATATCTCCCACTGAACAGTAACCATCAAGGCCCGACAAACCTCCCACTGTACAGTACGTATCACGGCCCGGCATACCTCCCACTGTACAGGAACCATCACGGCCCGACATACCTGCCACTGTGCAGTAACCATACAGTCTCGACATACCTCTCACAGTAAAGTAACGACCACGGTCCGACATACCTTCCGCTGTACAGTAACCACCACGGCTCGACTTAGAGCCCACTGTACCGGAACCATCACGTCTCGACATACCTCTCACAGTACAGTAACCACCACGGTCCGTCATACCTCCCGCTGTACAGTAACCATCACGGCCCAACATACCTCCCGCTGTACAGTAACCACCACGGCCCGTCATACCTCCCACTGTACAGTAACCATCACGTCCCGACATACTTCCCACAGTACAGTAATCATCACGCCCCGACATACCTCCCACTGTACAGTAACCATCACGGCACGACATGCCTCCCACTGTACAGGAACCACCACGGTCCGACATACCTCCCGGTGTAAAGTAACCACCACGGCACGACATACCTCCCACTGTATTGTAACCATCACGTCCCGACATACCTTCCACGGTACAGTAACCATCACGGCCCGACATACCTCCCACTGTACAGTAACCACCATGGTCCGACATACCACTGGTTTTCATTCAGCACCACGGCCCGACATACCTCCCACTGAACAGTAACTATCACGTCCCGACATACCTCCCACTGTACAGTAACCATCACGGCCCGACATACCTCCCACTGTACGGTAACCACCATGGTCCGACATACCACCGGTTTTCATTCAGCACCACGGCCCGACATACCTCCCACTGTACAGTAACCATCACGGCCCAACATACCTCCCGGTTTACAGAAACCACCACGGCCCGACATACCTCCCACTGTTCAGTAACCATCACGTCCCGACATATCTCCCACTGAACAGTAACCACCACAGCCAAACATACCTCCCACTGAACAGTCACCATCAAGGCCCGACATACCTCCCACTGTACAGGAACCATCACGTCCCTACATACCTCCCACTGCACAGTAACTATCACCGCCCGGCATACCTGCCACTGTGCAGTCACCATCACGTCCCGACATACCTTCCACTGTGCAGTAACCATCAAGGCACGGCATACCTCCAACTGTACAGTAACAACCACGGCCCTACATACCTCCCGGTGTACAGTAACTACCACGGACCGGCATACCTTCCTCTGTACAGTAACCATCACGTCCCGACATAACTCCCACAGTACAGTAACCATCACGGCCAGACATATCTCCCACTGAACAGTAACCATCAAGGCCAAACATACCTCCTACTGAACAGTAACTATCACGGCCCGGCATATCTCCCACTATACAGTAACCATCACGGCCCTACATCCCTCTCACTGTCCAGTAACAATCACCGCCAAACATACCTCCCACTGTACAGTAACCGTCCCGGCCCGACATACCTCCCGCTGTGCAGTAACCATCACACCATGATATACCTCCCACTGTACAGTAACCATTACGGCCTGGCATACCTCCCACTGTACAGTAACCATCACGGCCCTACTTACCTCCCACTGTACCATTACCATCACGGCCCTACTTACCTCCCACTGTACTGTGACCATTTCAGCCCGACATATCTCCCACTGTACAGTAACCAACACGGCCCGACATACCTCCCACTGTACAGTAACCATCACACCTCGTCATATCTCCCACTGTACAGTAACAATCACGCCCCGACATACCTCCAACTGTGCATTAAACGTCAAGGAACGAAACACCGACCACTCGACAGTAATCATCACGGTCCGAGATACCTCCCACTCCACAGAAACCACCACTGCCCGATAAACATCCCAATGTGCATTAACCATCACAGCCTGACATTCCTCCCACTGTATAGTAACCATCATGGACCGACATACCTCCCACTGCACAGTAACAATTTCAGCCCGTCATACCCCCCAATGTACAGTCACCATCACGACCCGACATACCTCCCACTGTACAGTAACCATCAAGGCCCGACGTACCTCCCACTATATAGTGACCATCACGGCCCGACATACCTCCCACTGTACAGTAACCGCCACGGTCCTACATACCACCCGCTGTACAGTACCCATCACGGTCCAACATACCTCCCACTGTACAGTAACCATCACAGCGCGACATACCTCCCACTCCACAGTAACCATCACAGCCTGACATACCTACAATGTACAGTAACCATCATGGACCGACATACCTCCCACTGTACAGTAACCATCACAGCCCGTCACAACCCCCACCGTTCAGTAACCATCACGGCCGATATACCTCTCACTATACGGTAACCCATCACGGCTCGACATTCCTCCCACTGTACAGTAAACATCACTGCCTGACATACCTGCCACTGTACAGTAACCGCTACGTCCCGACATACCTCTCACAGTACAGTAACCACCACGGTCCGACATACCTCCCGCTGTACAGTACCACCACGGCCAGACATATCGCCCACTGTACAGGAACCATCGCATCCCGACGTACCTCCCACAGTTCAGTAACCATCACGGCCCGACATACCTCATCTGTACATTAACAATAATGGCCCGACATACCTCCCACTGTACAGTAACCATCACGGCCCGACATACCTCTCACTGTACACTAACCATCACGGTCCGACATACCTCCCACTGTACAGTAGCCACCATGACCCGACATACCTCCTACTGTACAGTAACCATCACGTCCCGACATACTTCCCACAGTACAGAAACCATCACGTCCCGACATACCTCCTACTGTACAGGAACCATCACGGCCCTACATACCTCCCAATATACAGTAACCACCACGGCCCGACATACCTCCCGGTGTACAGTAAGCACCGCGGCCCGACATACCTCCCACTGTACAGTAACCATCACGACCCGACATTCCTCCCGGTGTACAGTAACCACCACGGCCCGACATAAATCCCACTGTATGGTAACCGTCACGTCCCGACATATCGCCCACAGAACAGTAACCATTAAGGCCCGACATACCTCCCACTGTACAGTAACTATCACGGCCCGGCATACCTCCCATTGTACAGTAACAATCACGGCCCTACATACCTCCCACTGTACAGTAACCATCACCGCCCGGCATAACTCACAATGTCCAGTAACCATCCTGGCTCGACACACCTCCCACTGTACAGTAACCGTCACAGCCCGACATACCTCCCACTGTGCAGTAACCATCACATCCCGACATACCCCCCACAGTGCAGTAAGCATCAGGGCCCGATATACTTCCCACTGCACAGTAACCATCGCGTCCCGACATACCTCCCACTGTTCAGTAACCATCACGGCCCGAGTTACCTCCCACAGTACAGTAACCATCACGCCTCACATACATCTCACAGTACAGTAAACACCACGGTCCGACATACCTCCCGCTGTACAGTAACCACCACGGCCCGACATACCTCCCACTGTACAGGAACCATCACGTCCCGACATACTTCCCACAGTACAGTAATCATCACGCCCCGACATACCTCCCACTGTACAGTAACCATCACGGCCCGACATATCTCCCACTGTACAGTAACCATCACGGCCCGACATACCTCCCCCTGTACAGTAACCACCACGGTCCGACATACCTCCCGCTGTACAGGAACCACCACAGCCCGTCATACCTCCCACTGTACAGTATCCATCACACCCCGACATATCTCCCACTGTACAGTAACCATCACGACTAGACATAACTCCCACTGTACAGTAACCATCACGGCCCGACATACCTCGCAGTGTACAGTAACCATCATGGCCCGACATACCTCCCACTGTTCAGTAACCATCACGGCCTGACATACCTCCCACTGTACAGTAACCATCACGTCTCGATATACCTCTCACAGTAAAGTAACGACCACGGTCCGACATACCTCCCACAGTACAGTAACCACCACGGCTCAACTTAGGGCCCACAGTGCCGGAACCATCACGGCCCGACATTACTCCCGCTGTACAGTAAACACCACGGCCCGTCATACCTCCCACTGTACAGTTACCACCACGGCTCGACATAGCTCCCACTGTACAGGAACCATCACGTCCCGACATACCTCCCACTGTACAGTAACCATCACGGCCCGACATACCTCCCACTGAACCGTAACCATCACGGCCCGACATACCTGCCACTGTCCAATAACCATCACACCGCGATATATCTCTCACTGTAAAGTAACCATCACGAACCGACATACCTCCCACTGTACAGTAACATCACGGCCCGACATACCTCCCACTGTACAGTAACCATCACGGCCCGACATACCTCTCACTGTACAGTAACCATCACGCCCCGACAAACTCCCACTGTACAGTAACCGTCAAGCAACGACACACCGACCAGTCGACAGTAACCATCACGGTCCAACATACCTCCCACTGTACAGTAACCATCACAGCCCGTCATACACCCACTGCACAGTAACCATCACGACTCGACATACCTCCCACTGTACAGTAAACATCACGGCCCGACATACCTCTCACTGTACAGTAACCATCACGCCCCGACAACCTCCCACTGTACAGTAACCGTCAAGGAACGACACACCGACCAGTCGACAGTAACCATCACGGTCCAACATACCTCCCACTGTACAGTAAACATCACGGCCCGACATACCTCCCAATGTACAATAACCATCACAGCCTGACATACCTCCCACTGTACAGTATACGTCACGGTCCGACATACCGCGCACTGTTCAGTAACCATCACAGCCCGTCATACCCCGTACTGTACAGTAAACATCGCATCCATACATACCTCCCAATGTATAATAACCATCACTTCCTGACATACCTCCCACTGTACAGTAACCACCACGGTCTGCCATACCTGCCGCTGTACAGTAACCACCACGGCCTGATATATATCTGCCACTCTGTAGTAAACATCACGTCCCGACATACCTCCCACGTTCAGTCACCATCACGGCTCGACATACCTCCCACTGTACAGTTACCATCACGTCCCGACATATCTCTCACAGTACAGTAACGACCACAGTCCGACATACCTCCCGCTGTACGGTAACTACCACGGCCAGACATATCGCCCACTGTACAGTAACCATCGCATCCCGACATACCTCCCACAGTTCAGTAACAATCACGGCCCGACATACCTCCCACTGTACAGAAACCATCACGTCCCGACATACCTCCTACTGTACAGTAAACATCACGGCCCGACATACCTACCACTGTACATTAACCACCACGGTCCGATATACCTCCCGGTGTACAGTAAGCACCACGGCCCGACATACCTCCCACTGTACAGTAACCACCACGGTCCGACATACCTCCCGCTGTACAGTAACCATCACACACCGACATACCTCCCACTCTACAGTAAACACCAGGACTCGACATACCTCCCAATTTACAGTAACCATCACGGCCCTACTTAGCTCCTACTGTACACTAACCATCACTCCCCGACATATCTCCCACTGTACAGTAACCATCACGACCAGACATACCACCGACTGTACAGTAACCATGACGGCCTGACATACCCCGCCACTGTCCAGTATCCATCAGGGCCCGACATACCTCCCAATGAACAGTAACCACCACGGCCAAACATACCTCCCACTGTATAGTAACCGTCACGGCCCGACATATCTCCCACTGAACAGTAACCACCACGGCCAAACATACCTACCACTGTATAGTAAACGTCACGGCCCGAAATATCTCCCACTGAACAGTAACCATCAAGGCCCGACATACCTCCCACTGTACAGTAAGTATCACGGCCCGGCATACCTCCCACTGTACAGGAACCATCACGGCCCTACATACCTCACACTGTACAGTAACCATCACCGCCCGGCATAACTCCCACAGTACAGTAACCATCACGCCTCGACACACCTCCCACTGTACAGTAACCATCACGGCCCAACATACCTCCCGGTTCACAGAAACCACCACGGCCCGACATACCTCCCACTGTTCAGTAAGTATCACGGCCCGGCATACCTCCTACTGTACAGGAACCATCACGGCCCGACATACCTCCCACTGTACAGTAACCGTCACGGCCCGACATACCTGCCACTGTGCTGTAACCATCACGTCCCGACATAGCTCCCACTGTACAGTAACCATCACGACCAGACATACCTCCCACTGTACAGTAACCATCACGGCCCGACATACCTCGCAGTGTACAGTAACCATCATGGCCCGACATACCTCCCACTGTTCAGTAACCATCACGGCCCGACATATCTCCCACTGTGCAGTAACCGTCACGGCCCGACATAACTCCCACTGTACAGAAACCGTCACGGCCCGACATTCCTCCCACTGTACAGTAACTATCACACCCCGACATATCTCCCACTGTACAGTAACCATCCAGACCAGACATACCTCCCACTGTACAGTAACCATCACGGCCTGACATACCCAGCCACTGTCCAGTATCCATCACGGCCCGACATACCTCGCAGTGTACAGTAACCATCACGGCCCGACATACCTCCCACTGTACAGGAGCCATCACGTCTCGACATACCTCTCACAGTACAGTAACCACCACGGTCCGACATACCTCCCGCTGTGCAGTAACCACCACGGCCCGACTTAGGGCCCACTGTACAGGAACCATCACGTATCGACATACCTCTCACAGTACAGTAACCACCACGGTCCG
>NC_057758.1:4527371-4528789 GCF_004010195.1 Chiloscyllium plagiosum
ACATACCTCCCACTGTACAGTAACCATCACCGCCCGGCATAACTCCCACTGTCCAGTAACCATCCTGGCTCGACACACCTCCCACTGTACAGTAACCGTCACAGCCCGACATACATCCCACTGTGCAGTTACCATCACATCCCGACATACCCCCCACAGTGCAGTAAGCATCAGGGCCCGATATACTTCCCACTGCACAGTAACCATCGCGTCCCGACATACATCCCACTGTTCAGTAACCATCACGGCCCGACTTACCTCCCACAGTACAGTAACCATCACGTCTCGACATACATCTCACAGTACAGTAAACACCACGGTCCTACATACCTCCCGCTGTACAGTAACCACCACGGCCCGACATAGCGCCCCCTGTACAGTAACCATCACGTCCCGACATACCTCCACACAGTACAGTAACCATCACTGCCCGACATACCTCCCACTGTACAGTAACCATCACGGCCCGACATATCTCCCAATGTACAGTAACCATCACGGCCCGACATACCTCCCACTGTACAGTAACCACCACGGTCCGACACACCTCCCGCTGTACAGGAACCACCACAGCCCGTCATACCTCCCACTGTACAGTCCCCACCACGATCCGACATACCTCCCGCGGTACAGTAACCACCACGGCCCGATACAGCTCCCACTGTACAGGAACCATCACGTCCCGACATACTTCCCACTGTACCGTAATCATCATGTCCCGACATACCTCCTACTGTATCGTAACCATCACGGCCCGACATACTTCCCACAGTATAGTAATCATCATATCCCGACATACCTCCTACTGTATCGTAACCATCACGGCACGACATATCTCCCACTGTACAGTAACCATCACGTCCCAACATACCTCCCACAGTACAGTAACCATCACGGCCCGACATACCTCCCACTGTACAGGAACAATCACGGTCGACATACGTCCCACTGCACAGTAACAATCACGGCCCGGCATACCTCCCACTGTGTAGTAACCGTCACGTCCCGATATACCTCCCACAGTACAGTAACCATCACGTCCCGACATACCTCCCACTGTACCGTAACCATCACGGCCCGACAATACTCCCACTGTCCAATAATCATCACACCCCGACATGCACCCCATTCTGCAGTAAACATCACGACTCGATATACATCCCACTGTACAGTAACCATCACGGCCCTCCTTACCTCCCAGTGTACTGTAACCATCACTACCCGATATACCTCCCAGTGTACAGTAACCATCACGGCCCGACATACCTCCCACTGTACAGTAACCGCCACGGTCCTACATACCTCCCGCTGTACAGTACCTATCACGGTCCAACATACCTCCCACTGTACAGTAACCATCACAGCGCGACATACCTCCCACTCCACAGTAACCATCACAGCCTGACGTACCTACAATG
>NC_057758.1:4529289-4543713 GCF_004010195.1 Chiloscyllium plagiosum
CATTATACAGGGAACTTAAGTCTAACCTTGTAAACACAACCTACGTCACTTTTTGGTCGATTATCGGTAACTTGAACTGCTCAAGATGATTCGACATATTGTACTGCAAAGTGTGAAATTCAAAGACAACATGTTTCTTACTGGTGTGCATACAATTCACGTTGGTAGTAGCGAAATATCCAAATGCAGTTATCAAAAACGCTTACTTTCGTTATAGTTGACCAATTTCATTGTATGGATTATTCTGCCCCCGACCTCCACTTTTAAGTTCGGAGATCAATGCAAAATGTAATGATCTCATGTCCTTTGCTTACCCTGATCTGAGCTTCGTCATCCACGTCTCCTCATCACAAATATCACATAAATCCCGCTGTGATTTCTTGATCGTGCGTGAACAAGATTGTAGTTTCCTTCATCCTCTCATTTGCATTTGTTTATTTTCTTTACTGTTTACTCCGCTGTGCAACTCAGTCAAAGTGCTGTTCCACACCAAATGCAGCAAATCACTTAACTGGTTTTCAAATTATGCAGTGACTCACGCAGCCTGCTGTGCATCACTGACAAAGTAACATTATAACATTTCAAACAGATTGGTCATGATGGGGAGTCTTCCTTCAAGTATCTCACAGCTAGCTATGTATTCCAGCACAGCTACAACTCGAGACTCTATCCGAAAATGCAGAAACTCGCCAAGGTTTACCTTCTGCACAAAGGCAAATCCAAGATAGCCGACAGTGCAATCAAGCAGCAAGTGCTCAGAAATAATCTGATCAGTAACGCCCCCTTTGGGTTCCACCAAGACAAATCTGTTCTTAACCTCACTGCAACGTTCGTTGAAACATGGACAAAGGAACGAAATTCTAGTGGTGATGTGACATCAGTCCTTGTCATCAAGGCCGCATGGAACTAGGTGTGGTATCAAGGAGCTGTATTATAACTGGAATCAATGTTTATCAGGGATTAAATATCCAGTGCTTGAAGCCATATCTGGCACAGAAGATTATAGTCATGCTGGCGCTCTGTCATCCCACCTCCACGTTATTTCTTACGAAATTCCACAGAGAAGCGTCCTCTGCCAAACAACATTCAGTTGCTTCATCAGTGGCCTTCCCTTCATCACTAGATCTGAAGTGAGGATGTTCACTGTTGTAGGCACAATGTTCAACACAATTCACGAGTTCACAGAAACTGACACAGTCCATGCTGAAGTGTAAGGGGACCTGGGCAATAACGAGGCATGGGCTGAAAACTCACAGGCAATATTTGCGCAATGCAAATGCGAGGCTCTGACGATCAGTGTCAAAATGTTCGGGGTTGGTAAAACAGCCATCAGGGAGCATCCAGGAGTGGGAGAGTCGAAGTTCCAAGCATATTCTCTTCATCAGGAATGTGAGGAGACCCAAGGGAGCTGAGAGATCAATGGTTGGGGGTGCACTGGATGTGAAGTAGCTGGGAATGCAATAGGTAATAGAAGCTTGCGGCGTGATTGTGTAAGATTCGAGTGGTGGGTAGACTAGGTGGAATGGAAGGAAGATGTACAGGCAGGACAGTCCAAGAAGGTGGCACGAATTTATTGGGCTGAATTTGGGATGAGGTGGGTGAGGACAGAATAAGAAACTGGTGAAATCGACGTCCATCCCACGTAGTTGGAAAGTCCAAAGGTGGACCGTGAGTATGTTTTCCTCCAGTCGGCGGATGGCTGGAATCTGGCACAGGAGGTGGCCAGGGACTTGCATGTCCTTGGCATGGTGGAAGATGGAGTTGTTTCTTACATGCCTCTCACCGATCTTCTCTGAAACGTTCCACAAGTTGCTGTTCTATCTCCACGATGTTGAGAACACATTGGGAGCAACGAACACAATAGATAACGCGTATTTCGGTCCAGGAAATATTGTGTCACATATGGAAGGATCGGTTGTGGCCTTCGACGGGTGTGCGAGTAAAGGTGTGGGCAAAGGTTTACACATCTTGCGGTGGCATGAGAACGTGCTGAGAATGAAGGATGAATTGGTGGGGGACATGGACACAACAAGGGACTTGTGGAGCAAATAGTCTGTGTGGAACACAGAAAAGGGGGGGAGTAAAATATATCGCTGGTGGTTGTGTCAGATTGTAGGTGGCAGAAATGGCGGAGGATGACACGTTGTAATTGAAGGTTGGTGGCTGCAAAGTGATGACGGAAGGGAGGGGGCAGCGATTCTGTCCTTAATGCGATTGGAGGAATGGGGTACAAGGGCGGAGTTGTGCGGTGTGGAGGAGATGTGATGAATGGGAATGTTGACAATTTAAGGAGGAAAATTGCATTCCTTGAAGAAGGAGTCCATCTGAAACTATGGTCGAATTGGTCGTCTTGGGAGCAGATAATTTGGAGGTGGCTGAATTGCGAGTCAAGGATAACGTTTTGAAAGGAGGTGTAATCGATGTAGCTTTGGGAGTCTGTGGGTTTGAAGTCGATGTCCGTGTTGAGTCAGTCGCCATTAACTTGGACTGGACAGGTCCAGGCAGGGTTAGGAGGTGTTCTAAATGAATGAGGTAAACTTGAGATGAGGGTGGAAGTTGTTCGTGAGATGATGCAGTGTCCACCACCTCTGAACTTGAGATAAGGGTGGAAGTTGTTCGTGAGATGATGCAGTGTCAACCACCTCTGATAGCGCAGGCTGGCGCTAATGCAGTTATCAATGTAGTGGAGGAAATGTTTGTGAACAGTGATGGTGTTGCCGAGGAAGATGGACTGCTCCACATCCACGATGAGGAGGGAGAAATAGCTTAGGCCCAAGCGGGTGCTCACCGCGACCGCTTTCGTCGAGAGGAAATGGGAGAATTCGAAGGAGTAATTGTTGAGGATATAATCATCATCCATATGAGTCAATCTGAACACTATCGTAGACATTCATGGTTTTGCCATCACTGAGGTGTCCATGTAACCACCCTGGAGGTTACCACTGTCCACAAACTCATGTGAACAAATCACAGAAAACCAGTGACTGCAAGCTAAGGTCAGACACTATGAATATTGCGACGTGGAACTCACCTTCTGACTCCCCAAACCTATCCAACGTCTAAAACTTACAAGCCATGAATGTAATGGAATACTCCCCAATACTTTGGATTAATGCAGTCCATCAACATTCAAGAAGAATGGCCACATACTTGACAGGGTAATCATTTGATTTGCACTCCATTAACAATACTCGACTCCCTGCACTAGCGACTGTATATAGTTTGTAAAATGCACAGCAGCAATGAACCAGAGATCCTCAGAGAGGGCTTTTCCTACCCTCAGCTACTTGTATTCGAATATGGGGGGCACAGTGGTTAGCACTGCTGCCTCACAGCGCCAGAGACCCGGGTTCAATTCCCGCATCAGGCGACTGTCTGTGTGGCGTTTGCACGTTCACGCCGTGTCTGCGTGGGTTTCCTCCGGGTGCTCCGGTTTCCTCCACAGTCCAAAGATGTGCAGGTCAGGTGAATTGGCCATGCTAAATTGCCCGTAGTGTTAGAAAAGGGGTAAATGTATGGGTGGGTTACGCTTCGGTGGGTCGGTGTGGACTTGTTGGGCCGAAGGGCCTGTTTCCACACTGTAATGTAATAAAAAAAGTAATCTAATGTAATCTAATCTAATCTAATCTAATCTAATAATTAATGACACGAGAGCAGCTACTTTGGATCACCAACAACTTCCAGTTTCCCTCGAAGCCACTTGCCATAATGACTTGGAAATATTTTGCTGTTCCTTCACTGTTGCTGAATGGACATGCTGGAATTCCCTCCCTTACCTCCGTATGGGTCAGACCAAAACAGTTGGAAAGGTTCAATAAGTTATCTTTCCACAACAATTGCCCGTAGTGTTAGGTAAGGGGTAAATGTAGGGGTATGGGTGGGTGGCGGGTCGGTGTGGACTTGTTGGGCCGAAGGGCCTGTTTCCACACTGTAAGTAATCTAAAAAAACCGAACGAACAAGTTGACTAGTCAACGATGGCCACATCCCACAGATGAATTTTATAAAATACCAAGCCGTGTCGAAATCCGAACTCGTTATACTCTAGATATTTGTACAAAAATCGTTGGAGGCCGGGCGAGCAGTCGCAATTCTAAATTCAGTAAAATGTCGACTCCTTTGTTCCATTGATTTCAAATCTGCGGTGCCTTAAGATGATGTTATATGGTGATATGAACAAAACGAGCAATCATTTGCACAACTTAAAGTTTGAATGTCGTCTCAGTCAATCGAACAGCATTGACATGGGGCACTATCGATTTCAACTGGGAGAAAGTAGAGGAATGCAGATGCTGGAGATCAGAATGGACAGATTGGTGCCGAAAACGCATAGCAGATCAGGCAGCAGACAAAAAGCAGCAGAATCCAATTTTCAGTCAAACGCCTTTCCTGATGATCCGCAGTCTTGATGAAGGGTTTTACCCGAAACCTCAATTCTCCTGCTCCTCGGATGCTGCCTAATGTACTGTGTGTTTCCAGCATTAGTCAATCGGCTATCGATTTCAGATGTACTTTCGACCTGTACAGGTGGTCAAGATGTATCAACCCAGTGTCAAACTTTTCAGGAAGTCCACATAAATGTGTTAAGAGGTGGATTGTCTTGAATAAGAGGACAAAGCTTTGGAATTCACAAAAGTTATCGAAATCTACCTTTAACTGTGATTGCCCAGAGCAGAAGAAAGGACACGGTGGTTTGAATGATGTAATCATGATTCTCCAGGCATCATATTGTGATGTTGCAGCTTTTCGTTACTCTTCAGAATATTCATCAGTAGAGAACATTGATAGGCTACACTACTGTCGAATTCATTTCCAGCTGAGTAAGTCTAATCTGTGCTATTCATGGGACTCAACGCATTTGTGGACGGGTCATACATTATTTGATCACAAGATGAGACATATAATATTTTTGGAAGAGGGAACAGATGTTCAACGTCACATTACCTCGATTTGTTCATATCGGTTGGAAAGTCATAATCTGACTGGCTTCCTTTCACAAAATGCTTATTTTTAGAAATCGTTATATATAACTTCGATCGTTGCAATACACAATAGACAATAGGTGCAGGAGCAGGCCATTCTGCCCTTCGAGCCTGCACCACCACTCATTATGATCATGGCTGATCATCCTCAATCAGTATCCTGTTCCTGCCTTATCTCCATAACCCTTGATTCCACTATCATTGAGAGCTCTCTCCAATTCGTTCTTAAACAAATCCAGAGACTGGGCCTCCAATTCCTTCTGGGGCAGAGCATTCCACACAGTCACCACTCTCTGGGTGAAGAAGTTTCTACTCATCTCTGTCCTAAATGGCCTTCCCCCTTATTTTTAAGCTGTGTCCTCTTGTTCGGGACTCACCCATCAACGGAAACATGTTTCCTGACTCCAGAGTGTCCAATCCTTTAATAATCTTATATGTCTCAATCAGATCCACTCTCATTCGTCGAAACCCAAGGGTGTACAAGCCCAGTCCTCCAATTTTTCAACATAAGATAGTCACGCCATTCCAGGAATTGACATCATGAACCAACGCTGCACTCCTCAATAGTCAGAATGTCTTTCCTCAAATTTGGAGACCAGAACTGCACACAATATTCCAGGTGCGGTCTCACCAGGGCCCTGTACAGCTGCAGAAGAACGTCTTTACTTCGATACTCAATCCCTCTTGTTATGAAGGCCAGCATGCTATTAGCTTTCTTCCCTACCTTCTGTACCTGCATGCTTACCTTCATTGAATGGTGTACAAGAACAACCAGATCTCTTTGTCATGCCCCTTTACCTAACCTGACTGCTTTTAGGTAGTAATCTGCTTTCCTG
This sequence comes from Chiloscyllium plagiosum, assembly GCF_004010195.1. Lineage (NCBI taxonomy): Eukaryota > Metazoa > Chordata > Chondrichthyes > Orectolobiformes > Hemiscylliidae > Chiloscyllium > Chiloscyllium plagiosum. The sequence continues at coordinate 4,535,106 of NC_057758.1, forward strand.
TTCTTACCACCAAAGTGGATAACCATAAATTTATCCACACTAAACTGCATCTGCCATGCATCTGTCCACGAACCTAACCTGTCCATGTCACCCTGTAATCTCCTAAAATCCTCCTCACATTTCACCCTGACACCCAGCTTTGTATCATCAGAAAATTTGCTAATGTTACTATTAATACCATCTTCTATATCATTAATGCATATTGTAATAAGCTGTTGTCCCAGCACTGATCCCTGCGGTACCGCACTGGTCACCGCCTGCCATTCCAAAAGGGAGCCGTTTATCACTACTCTTTGCTTCCTGTCCAGCCAACCAATTTTCAATCCAAGTCAGTACTTTGCCCCCAATTCCATGCACCCTAATTTTGCTCACTAACCTCCTACGTGGGACTTCATCAAAGGCTTTCTGAAAGTCCAGGTACACCACATCCACTGGATCTCCCTTGTCCATCTTCAGTGTTACATCCTCAAAGAATTCCAGAAGATTAGTCAAGCATGATTTCCCCTTCATAAATCAATGCTGACTCTGATATATCCTGTTACTGCTCGCCAGATGTGTCGTAATTTCATCCTTTATAATTGGCTCCAGCATCTTTCCCAGCACTGAGGTCAGCCTAACTGGTCTATAATTTCCTGATTTCTCTCTCGCTCCTTTCTTAAAAAAGTGGTACAACATTAGACACCCTCCAATCCACAGGAACCGATCCCGAATCTATCGAACTCTGGAAAATAATCACCAACGCATCCACAATTTCTAGAGCCACCTCCTTCAGTACCCTGGGATGCAGACCATCAGGCCTCGGGGACTTATCAGCCTTCAGATCTAACAGTCTCTCCAACACCAATTCCTGGCAAATATAAATTCCCTTCAGTTCAGGACCTTCAGCCACTGTTACCTCTGGGAGATTGCTTGTGTCTTCCCCAGTGGGCAGAGATCTGAAGTACCAATTCAATTCTTCTGCCATTTCTTTGTTCCCCGTAATATATTCCCCGGTTTCTGTCTGCAAGTTCAACTAATGTTTTCAGCGAGTCCCTATCTCGCATTCATATATTCCCGTTGACATATTCCATGCAGTTTCTTAAATTATTCAATATTATTTCAAACATTGAATGATTTACCGGATGAATTACATGTTCCACCAAATACATTGGAGGGAATATTATTCAGTGCTGTATTTTATACCTTGACCTCTTCAGGCTGTGATTATCACTGATGAACATTTACAAATCTGTTCCGCACAATTACTATAGAAGGTTCGACGTCTGTGCCCAATGCTCCAGTTTTTAGTGTCATTAGTTACTGCAGACATTCCGCGACTGTTACACAAATCGGTTGTATATCTTCTAAAATGCACAAATCATCCTGCTCCAATCGACATTGGGGAGCAAGTGGTTAACTGAACCTGTTTGTTCTGAGACTAATTAATGTTAGCTTATTTTGCTCATTACCATATTCAAGGCTTTATCGTCAGCCGCCAAGAATGTGAAAAACACACGGTAGGCTTCTGACTTTCTATTAATAGCGTATTTCCCTCAATCTACGACCAATTTCGAGCAAACTGGGAACTGTGAATCCAAAAAGAAGAAGAGGCCATTCGGAGTGAAGTTTGAATCCTCCACCAATTGAACAATACCTAATGCAACAGATATAAATATTTTCATAATAGATGAGAAGCGGCATTTGAATGTGACAGAAGTGGATGATACTCCATGAAGAGTGATTTGGGAGATGATCACAACGGATCTCAATATGACAACCTTAAGTCAGAATGTGATAATCATCAACAGGAGCTTATACTATGCAGTTCACGTACTTTCCACACGTTATGACAAACTAGCAATAAATTGGCGAGTATATTACAGTCTTCGAATTATACAAGCAGGATATTATCCAATGCTGGCAATTGTTGGTCTCCCTGGTGAGTCAATTTATCTGTTTTCCTTTATCTCTTAAGTCTGTGAGACGTTTATATCTACAAAACATTAGAAATCTGAGCAGGTCAAGTTCAATGGTTTCAATCTAGTTTTAAAATGCTCCTCGCTGGAGACAGTCTGAACTGCACATGAATCAATATTCTAGCATAAACCCTCAATGCATTAGACTTGTTCATCCAGATATTTCTAACCAATCTGCTTAAATATGTCATTCTCTATCTCTCAAGGAGTTAGGATTTGAATGCGTGTGTTCTGGCTCCGATGTTGGAATCTAACTGTACATCACAGGAGACATGATCGGATATCCATTTCAACAAAAACTTCGCGCATTCACTCTCGAATGATATACCACACATTCAAATCTCAATTATTCCATGCACATCTGCGGACGTCATCTGGCAAAGCAATTGAACATCACTAATATTTAACCATAGTTTTCCCCGTTCGAGTTCTCAATTTAAAATCTAACCAGCTCGTATATATTGCATCTCTCCAAAGTAACATCCCGAAATAAATCAATCAACACCTCACAGTAGGTCAGACATTTTATCATGTTTTTGTTTATTTTGCGAATTTTCATTTGACTCAAAAAATCTGCTATTCCTCCCTTCGCTGATCATGTCATTGCCGAACTGATTTGAACATTTATCTTAAGGCAGAATGTTTGTAAAGTATAGGCAACATCGTATGAATGAAGACTTATATGGATTGAGTCAGTGGTTGCACTTTTAAAATGCAATCTTCACACTGTCCCAGTCATAGTGCAGTGTAAAGATTGGATCCTTGTACATGACAAATGTATCACACAAATCATTATTGTACTTATGTAATTGTGAAATTTCATGCCATCAACCCGGCGCCTAACTCTCGGTAGTGTCAATCCTCTAATAATTTGTTCAGCCTCCAAAATTTTCCATATGCCCCTAATTTGTCTTGCTGAACCTATTTGTAATAGTGCTCTATATTTTGCGCTGACCATAATTTTAGTGAATGGAACAACTACTGAATGCAATGCTGTCCAGGTCAGAAACTGGGAGTTGGTCCAGGTTGCCCAGGCAGCCGCTGCCACAGATGTTGTTGTGCTGTGGACAACACGATTCATCCCTGTCAATGTTACTTGTTTTATTCGAATATTTTCGATGATATTATTCTAATTGCTTATGTATGATGTTTTGGACTCGAGGGTACTGAGGATTTCGGAAGAATACTCCAATTTAAGTTAAAACCTTGGAACATAGAACATAGAACATTAGAGCGCAATACAGGTCCTCCAACCATCGATTTTGCGCCGACCCGTGGAAACAATCTGAAGCCTATCTATCCTACACGGTTCAATTTTCCTCCATATGTTTATCCAATGACAACTTAAATGCCCTTAAAGGTATCGAATCTAATACAGTTGCAGGCTAGAGGTTCCACACCTCTACTTGAGTAAAGAAACTATCTCTGACATCCGTCCTGCATCTACCATCTCTCAATTTAATGCTATGTCCCCTCGTGCTAGCCATAACCATCCACGGAAATCTCTCATTTTTACCCAATCTCACCCTCTGATTATCTTGTACGTCTCAGGCAAGTCACCTCTCAACCTTCTCTCTCATGAAAACAAAATCAAGTCTCTCAGCCTTTCATCACAAGACCTTTCATCCATACCATGCAACAGCCAAAGAAAACCCCTCTGAACCCTTTTTTGTTGCAAACCATGATTTCGTTTTAGATCAATCACAGGAATTCGACAATTTAATGGTTTTATCGGTATTTTTTGTTCATCTCTGGTTACCCTTGAGAATGTGTGCAGATGATTGTGTCGACAATGCACACTGCTCCTGTTCAACTATGGTATTCTAGGATGTGTACGATCGTAGATTTGTTGTCAATCAAGCTGGATGCTTTGTCCTGGATAGCGGCAAGCTTCTTGAATGCTGTAGCTAGTCATTTGAAAAAGAAATGATAGTCAGAGGTGTGAAACAAACACAGGTAATTTTGGAGAAATTGAAACCTCACTGAGCAGATAAAGGAAGAGATCACATTTCTGGTGATGTGAGCCTTATTCAGAATGACTCACACTGTCTCATCATACTCCTGACGTATCCCTTGCCGACGGATGAACGACGTTGTGGGAATGCAAACAGTAGGATTCTTAGCTTGTGACTTGCTCCCGAAGCGCCTACTTGCCAATGACTATTTCCGTCAGTATCTGGTCAATGGCATCCACCAGGATTTTGGTAGCAAGGGTTTCAGTGCTTGTGACTTCAGCAAATATCAACGGACACTGGTTATGTTGTCTCCTGTTGGTGAGAATCGGAGCTGGTCATTTGTGTGGCAGATAAGTTATTATTTACAACGTATTAGATTCAGCACATTGATTTGCCAGGTCTTGGCGCACTTGGCAATGGAATAGTGCATGGCTGCAGACTGAACTTTATTGATTGTTTGGGGAGATGATCACAACGGATCTCAATATGACAACCTTAAGTCAGAATGTGATAATCATCAACAGGAGCTTCTACTATGCAGTTCACGTACTTTCCACACGTTATGACAAACTAGCAATAAATTGGCGAGTATATTACAGTCTTCGAATATACAAGCAGGATATTATCCAATGCTGGCAATTGTTGGTGTCCCTGGTGACTCAATTTATCTGTTTTCCTTTATTTCTTAAGTCTGTGAGACGTTTATATCTGCAAAACATTAGAAATCTGAGCAGGTCAAGTTCAATGGTTTCAATCTAGTTTTAAAATGCTCCTCGCTGGTGACAGTCTGAACTGCACATGAATCAATATTCTAGCATAAACCCTCAATGCATTAGACATGTTCATCCAGATATTTCTAACCAATCTGCTTAAATATGTCATTCTGTACCTCTCAAGGAGTTAGGATTTGAATGCGTGTGTTCTGGCTCCGATGTTGGAATCTAACTGTACATCACAGGAGACATGATCCGATATCCATTTCGCCCATTCCCTCTCGAATGATATACCACACATTCAGATCTCATTTATTCCATGCGCATCTGCGGACGTAATCTGGCAAAGCAATTGAACATAACTAATATTTAACCATATTTTTCCCCGTTCGAGTTCGCAATTTAAAATATAACCAGTTCGTGTATATTGCATCTCTCCAAAGTAACATCCCGAAATAAATCAATCAACACCTCACAGTAGGTCAGACATTTTATCATGTTTTTGTTTATTTTGCGAATTTTCATTTGACTCCAAAAATCTGCTATTCCTCCCTTCCCTCATCATGTCATTGCCAAACTGATTTGAACATTTATCTTAAGACAGAATGTTTGTAACGTATAGGCAACATCGTATGAATGAAGACTTATACGGATTGACTCAGTGGTTGCAGTTTTAAAATGCAATCTTCACACTGTCCCAATCATAGTGCAGTGTAAGGATTGGATCCGTGTACATGACAAATGTATCACACAAATCATTATTGTACTTATGTAATTGTGAAATTTCATGCCATCACCCGGCACCTAACTCTTGGTAGTCTCAATCCTCTAATAATTTGTTCAGCCGCCAAAAATTTCCATATGCCCCTAATTTGTCTTGCTTAACCTATTTGTAATAGTGCTCTATATTTTGCGCTGACCATAATTTTAGTGAATGCAACAACTGCTGAATGCAATGTCAGGTCAGAAACTGGGAGATGGTCCAGGTTGCCCAGGCAGCCGCTGCCACAGATGTTGTTGTGCTGTGGACAGCACGATTCATCCCTGTCAATGTTGCTTGTTTTATTCAAATATTTTCGATGGTATTATTGAAATTGCTTATGTATGATGTTCTGGACTCGAGAGTACTGAGGATTTCGGAGGAATACTCCAATTTAAGTTAAAACCTTGGAACATTGAACATAGAACATTAGAGTGCAATACAGGTCCTCCAACCATCGATTTTGCGCCAACCCGTGGAAACAATCTGAAGCCTATCTATCCTACACGGTTCCATTTTCCTCCATATGTTTATCCAATGACAACTTAAATGCCCTGAAAGGTATCGAATCTAATACAGTTGCAGGCAGGAGGTTCCACACCTCTACTTGAGTAAAGAAACTATCTCTGACATCCGTCCTGCATCTACCATCTCTCAATTTAATGCTATGTCCCCTCGTGCTAGCCATTACCATCCAAGGAAATCTCTCATTTTGGCCCTATCTCACCCTCTGATTATCTTGTCCGTCTCAGACAAGTCACCTCTAAACCTTTTTCTCTCTCATGAAAACAGCCTCTCAAGTCTCTCAGCCTTTCATCACAAGACCTTTCATCCATACCACGCAACAGCCAAAGAAATCCCCTCTGAACCCTTTTTTGTTGCAAACCATGATTTCATTTTAGTTCAATCAAAGGAATTCGACAATTTAATGGTTTTATCGGTATTTTTGTTCATCTCTGGTTACCCTTGAGAATGTGTGCAGATGATTGTGTCGACGATGCACACTGCTCCTGTTCAACAATGGTATTCTAGGATGTGTACGTTCGTAGATTTGTTGTCAATCAAGCTGGATGCTTTGTCCTGGATAGCGGCAAGTTTCTTGAATACTGTAGCTAGTCATTTGAAAAAGAAATGATAGTCAGAGGTCTGAAACAAACACAGGTAATTTTGGAGAAATTGAAAACTCAGTGAGCAGATAAAGGAAGAGATTGCATTTCTGGTGATGTGAGCCTTATTCAGAATGACTCACACTGTCTCATCATACTCTTGACGCATCCCTTGCCGACGGATGAACGACGTTGTGGAAATGCAAACAGGAAGCAGCTCGCTGTAGGATTCTTAGCTTGTGACTTGCTCCCGAAGCGCCTGCTTGCAAATGGCAATTTCCGTCAGTATCTGGTCAATGCCATCCACCAGGATTTTGGTAGCAAGGGATTCAATGCATGTGACTTCAGCAAATATCAACGGACACTGGTTATGTTGTCTCCTGTTGGTGAGAATCGGAGCTGGTCATTTGTGTGGCAGATAAGTTATTATTTACAACGTATTAGATTCAGCACATTGATTTGCCAGGTCTTGGCGCACTTGGCCATGGAATAGTGCATGGCTGCAGACTGAACTTTATTGATTGTTTGTTTGATTTATTGTTGTCACGTACACTGAAATACAGGGAATAGTGTTATTTTGATTTGTATACAACAATAAATGCATGAAGGGCCCAGAATTGTGTGCAGAATATCCCAGTGACAGCAAATGCACAGAAAGCGTGGGATCAGAATTAATTTTTTTTGGAGGGGGGATGCGATTAATTAAGAATTTCGAATTCAGCGCGGAAAATTTATTCTTAAACATGTTCGTACATGTATTCAACCTTGCTATCTTCTGCCCGACAGAACGGTATGGAAGTGAGGAAAAGCGGGATGGGATGGGAGTTTGATTATGTCCCTTACTTTCCCGAAGGAACAGGAAGTACAAATGGAGTTTGTGGAGGGAGGACTGGTTTGCTGGATGACCTTGGTATTGTTCGGAATATTCTTGTGGTGCTGGGAAGACCAGTGGCCAAGCCATGCTGTGAAGCATCGAGGTAGAATTCTTTAAATGGTGGGTCTATAATAATACACGGGTAACAACCGTGTATTTCGTGAACCTTCTGAGGAAGTAGCGACGTTGTTGTGCATTCGTGACCGTCGCATAGACTTGGATGACCAAGGCCTGTTTCTTAGTGTAATCACTCACAGAATCTTGACATTCTCGACCATCTTCAACTTTGCACCACTGATGTAGACAAATGCACGCCCCCTAGTCCGTTTCCTGAAGTCAATGGCCACTTTTTTTTCATTTTACTGTCATTAATGGAGCAATCGTTGTATTTACATCACGTCACTAAGCACTTAATTTCTTTCTTGTCTTCTGTATCAGCGTTGTTTGAGAGTAGATCGACAGCGGTGGAGTCGTCAGCAAACCTGTAAATGGAGATTTTTGGAATTTGTCCACACACCTCTGAATGCCCGAGGAATATAGTCAAATGCTAGTTTCGCAGTTTTGCAGAGCAACGGTGTGAGATTATGGTGGAGGACGTGCCGTCATCTCTTCTGTTCTATCCGTTAGAAAGTTAAGGTTTTAGTTACAGCCGGTGGATCTGTGACCTCCTGGTTGAATGTAGAGATGTGTTGGTTTCGAATTATAATGTTGAAGGCAGAAATGTCATTCAACAATACTATTTTGATGTGGATATGCTTGTTATCCAGATAATCCAGGGATTTGCGTAGGGCCAGAGAAATGGAGTGTATTCTGCACCTGAAGTCACCAAAGTAAAAAAGAATATTACAGCACAGGAACAGACCCTCCAACGTTCAACCTACGCCCATGCAGATCTTCTATCTAAACCTATCGCCTGCTTTCTAAGGATCTATATCCCTCTGCTCCTTGCTCATTCATGTCTCTGTCTCGATACAAAATAAATGACGTCATCGTGCCCGCTCTAACATCTCCGCTGGCAACGCCTTCCAGGCATCCACCACCCTCTGCAGAAAGATCTTTTCACGCATATCTTCCTGAAATTAATCCCTTCTCACCTTGAAGTCGTGACGACTAGTGTTTGAGTCCCCCAATCTCGGTAGGACGCTTGTTGCTCTCCATCCTACCGATATTTCTCATGATTTTATAGGCCTCAGTCAGGTCTTCCTCAACCTCTGTCTTCCTAAGGAAAGTTCTCCTAATCTTCTC
>NC_057758.1:4544263-4557891 GCF_004010195.1 Chiloscyllium plagiosum
CCTGCAATCTTCTTCCCGACCTCTCCGCCCCCCCCCCAGTCTGACCTATCACCCTCACCTTGTCCTCTTTCCACCTATCACATTTCCGGCGCCCCTCCCCCAAGTCCCTCCTCCCTATCTTTTATCTTAGCCTGCTGGACCAACTTTCCTCATTCCTGAAGAAGGGCTAATGCCCGAAACGTCGATTCTCCTGTTCCCTAGATGCTGCCTGACCTGCTGCGCTTTTCCAGCAACACATTTCCATCACCAATCTTAGTCTCACCTGCAAACTTGTTACTCAGACCAACTATACTTTCCTGCACATCATTTATATGTATCACAAACAATAGTGGCCCAGCGCGAATCCTTGTGAAACTCCCTTCTACTATTACTCTCAGTATCCTATTGCCCAACTAGTTCTTTATCCATTTAGCTAATACACCCGAGGATCTCATCTGACCTCTCTTTCTTCCACAACTGACCATGGGGAAACTTATCAAATGCCTTACTGAAGTTGATGACGATAATGTTTACAACACTTCATTCATCAATCAACTTTGTCACTTCCTCAACAAATTCTCTTAAATTGGTAAGACATGATCTTCCCCGCATAAAACGATGTTGTCTTTCACTGATAAACCCATTTTCTTCCAACTGTAAATCTTTCCTACTCACAGTATCTTCTCCAGCATCTTCACTGTCACTGGCATCAGGCTGTAGTGACCTGCATTATCCCTTCTACGCATCTTCAACAAGAGGACAACATTAACATTTCTCCAGTCCTCCGGTACCTCACACTTTTTCAAGAATGATAGTAATGTATCTGATAAGGCTCTCGCTATTTTCCCTCTCAGTTCCCTCTGTAACTGAGCAGAGATCCTGTTCAGTCTTGGGAGGTTGTCTACCTTTATGCTTTGAGAATACCCAACACTTCCTCGTTCCTTATGTTGACATGACCTGGAACATTCAACGATCATTCTCTCTCCTCAACATCCGTCATGTACCTTCCCTCGGTGAATGCCAATGCAAACTCCTCATTAAGATTCTCATCCATTTTCTTTGACCACACGTGTAAATTTCCTTCTTTGTCTTTTAGTGGGCTAACCCTTTCACTATTTACTCTCTTGTTCCTTATATATGAATAAAAGGCCTTTGGATTTTCGTTCACGTGTTAGCCAAAGATATTTCATGATTCTTATTTGCACTCATAATTTCTCCTTTCAGATTAATCCGACCTTCGCCGTGTTCGTCCAAATTTCTGTCTGTTTTCAGTCGCCTCGACCTTATGTATGCTTTCTTCTTCCTCTGAGTTACTGTCACAATTTGACTTGTGATCTATGGCTCACTAATATTGCCCTTTCTAGTCCTTATTTCCACAGGGCGGTGTCTGTCCTGTACGCTAAGGAACACTGTTTGAAAGCCTCTCACATATCCAAAATGATTTACCTTCAAATAACTGCACCAATTCAACATTCCCCAGCTCCTGCTGAGTTTTGGTACACGTGGCCTTCTCCTAACTTAGCACTCTTCCTTCAGGACAAACCTTGTCTTTATCCATTATTATTAAAAACAGAAACATTATGGAATTGAGTCACTATTCCCAAAGTAACCCCCAGTGAAATTTCAACCAGCTGGCTGTACACATTCCCCAACACCGCTACAGTATGGCCCCTCCTCGAGCTGGACTATACATGTACTGTTCGAGAAGGTTTTCCTGGACGCTCCTTAAAAATTCTGCTCCAGCTCGAACTATAAAATTAAGTGAATCCCAGTTAATGCTGTGAAAATTATTGTCTCTAATCACTGTTGTCCGCTTGCTCCTTCAGCTTTGAATAATCTGTTTACATATTTGTACCACAATCTTACCCTCACTGTTGGGAAGCCTGTACGATTGCTGCAATATTGTTTTCGCTCACTTCTTATTTCTGAGCTCTGCACATATTGCTACAATTCTGGATTCCTCAAAGGTACCCTTCTTCAGCACAGGTGTAGCGTCCACTGTGACCAGTAATGCAACTCCTTCACCCCGTTTAAATCAGTCTCTATCCCACCTGAAACATTTGTATCCTAGGATATTTAGTTGCCAATCATGCCCTTCCACCAACTAATTCTCAGTAATAGTAAAAATATCATACTCCTGAATAAACAAACACTAAGTTCATCTGCCTTACCAATTGCACTTCTCGCCTTAAATCAAAAGCACCTCAGACCACGGGTCCGAATGCGTTCAACGTCTACTCAATGCTTACACGTTTAATTCGTCACGTTTACTTCATGATTTAATACCTTGCAGGCTTTATTTTCTACCTTCTTCCTGTCCAGTCACCTCCTCATTTGGTTGCCATGCCCCGTCACATGAGTTTAACACCTCCCCAACAGCGTTAGCAAAAGCACGCCCAAGGACATTGGTTACAGTTCTGCCCAGGTGCAGACCATACAACTTACAATTATGCCACCGCATCCAGAACCGGTCCCAATGTCCCTCTTCCTCCTACACTATCTCTCTCGCCACACATTCATCATGCCTATTGTTTCATTTCATCTCTGACTAGCACATAGCCATTCTGAGATGACTGGTTCTGAGGTCCTACTTTTTAACTTAGTTCCAAATTCCGTAAGAAATGTATCTACGACCTCATCCCTTACTTTACCTACATCACTGGTGTCAATATCTACCATGGTAGCTGGCTGTTTATCCTCCCTTTCAGAAAGATCTGCAGCTGATCTGAGACATCCCTGACCCGTTCATTGAAAGGCGAGATCCCTTTTCGCAGTCTCTTTATCGAACACAGGAAAGCCTATGTATTTCCCTTGCAATGGATATCCCGATGACTACAGCTCCCCCACTCTTTGCTCACCTTTCTGTTCAGCAAAGCTGCTGAGACATCTCACCCAACAGTATCCAAAGCGGTATAGCAGATTTAGAGGTAGATGGCCGCAGGGGACACACGCTATGCCTTCTTGCTCTTCCTCTGTCTTTTGGGCATCAATACCCTTTATCTCTCAGCAATCCTAATCTGCGGTGGAACCAACTTGCTAAATGTGCTATCCACGTCCTCCTCAATATTGCAAATGCTCTGAAGTGAGTCCATCAACAGCTCCACAATCGTCTTGTGGTCTGACAAGAGCACAGTTGTACACAAGTCCTTTACCTGAAGGACTCAGGAATATCAGCTGCGTCTTTGATCTTTCACATTGACCACGAGGAGCATAACACGGGGCTGAAATTTACTGCTATTTTTAATCGTAAGCTTAACTTGGTGCTACTATTATATAAAACAATAGATAAATGTTAAAAAAAACACAAGTTAGAATCATACGACATCATAGGAAAGAGAAAAGACTTACCTTATGAACACATCGCAGAGTTCTCTTCTCTGTCTCAAGATGAGGGTGGGTGGGAAAAACTACACCTGTAGTGTCCATGGTTCAGTCAATGCCGAATTGCGTCATGTCACTCCGATTTACAAAGTGCTGTTCGTCGGCTCCCATTGAGCTCCCACTGCTACTGAAAATGGAGGCCGTTGACGCTGGCGGTAAGTCCTTTCAGACGGTTCACTCCGCACTCTTGTTGCTGCTGAAAATGAACTCTGCTGACTCGGATAAGTCCTTCCAAACAAAAACTTATCTGCTCGGCAACCTCCTGGTCCTCGTCCTCAGCATTCCAGTTGCTGCTAAAAATTGGAGACTGCTATCTGTGGGCGACACAATGGCTCAGTGGTTAGCTCTGCTCCCTCACAGCGCAAGGGGTCCACGATCAGTTCCCGCCTCAGGCAACTGTCTGTGTGGATTTTGCATATTCGTGGGCACTGGGTACTCTGGTTTCTTCCCACAGCCCAAAGATGTGCAGTTTCGGTGAAATGGTCATGCTAAATTACTCAAAGTGTAAGGTGTAGGGGAATGGCCCTTGGTGGGTTGCTCTTCTGAGGGTCAACGTGTGACCTTCTGGGCCAAAGGACCTGTTTCCACACTGTAGGTAATCTGATTGGTCCTTTTCGAAGTAGGTTTACCTGACCGGCATTCCACTGATATACAATCTCACAGCTGCCGCTGCTGCTAAAAGTGTAGGTCACTTACCTTCGTGGTAACACCTTTTAAAGGGAAACTTACATTCCCAGCAGTCACCTGGCCATGGCTCTCTCTGCTTCAGCTTTTGATGAAGCTGTAGGACGCTGAACCTAGAGGTACCTTCGAGGAAAATTTACATTCCCAGCAGCCCCCTGTCTTTGCTCGCACCCTAACAGCTGCTGCTGTAACTGGAGGCTGCTGACACTTGAAGTAAGTCTTTTAGTGAGAAATTTACATTCCCAGCAGCCCCCGGTCATTGCTCCCACCCCAACAGCTGCTGCTGTAACTGGGGGCTGCTGACACTTGAGGTAAGTCTTTTAGTGAGAAATGTACATTCCCAGCAGCGCCCGGCCCTCGCTCTCATCTCTCCCGCTGCTGCTGAAAATGGAGGCCTCAAAATCTCGTGGAATGTTCTGTTGGAAGGAAACTTTCTTTCGCACAATGCCCTGGTCCTCCAACATACCGCTCCCGTTGCTGCTGAAAATGCAGGCCGCTGAATCTCGAGGTAAATACTTTTAGAGGTAAACTTTCATTCCTAGCCATACCCTGGTCCTCGATTTTATCCGTCCTGCAGTTGTTGAAAATGGAGTGAGTCGACTCTTGAGGTAAGTCCTTTCAGACTGAGACTTCCTTCCTGACAACCCCCTGGTCATCCTTCTCACCAGTCCCTCTGCTGCTGGAAATGGAGGGCGATGACTCTCTAGGTCAGACATTTCAGAGGGAACGTTGCCTTCCCAGCAGCCCCGGTCCTAGTTCTCAACTCTCTGCCCGCAACTGAAAATAGAGTCTGCTGAATCTCCTGTTAAGTCCTTTCAGTGGATAATTGACCTTTTAGTTCCCCCGGTTCTCACCCTCATAGGTCCCGCTCCTGCTGATAATCGACAGCGTTGACTCTCGAGATAAGTCCTTTTTGAGGGCAGTTTCCGTCCCAGCAGCCCTCCGGTGCTTGCACTCACCGCTCCCGCTGCTGCTGAAAGTGGAAGATGCTGACTCTCGAGGTATGTCTTTTTCAGCACATGTCAAACATTCAAGGTAATTTGGTGGGCTGATGTTGGTCAGAATCATGATGAACCCGTCGAAGCGCTTTCAAATTCCGGAAGTGAGCGGCACCGGGAGGTAGTGTGAAAGGCAAGCTACATGATTTTCCGTTTCCAACAGGTTTGTAGTCGTCTTCTTGAAGTAGGTGGGGACTTATGATCGTAAAAAGGAGAGGTTAAAGAGGTCTGTGAATATTCCCACAAGGTCGTCAGGAAAGGATCTGAGTGCCTGGCTGTGGATTCCATTCAGGCCAGTCGATGTCTGTGAGTCCTCTCTTAAGAAGATCGATCTAACCTTTGCGTAGCCCCCGGTTCTCACCCTCATAGGTCCCGCTCCTGCTGATAATCGACAGCGTTGACTCTCGAGATAAGTCCTTTTTGAGGGCAGTTTCCGTCCCAGCAGCCCTCTGTTGCACTCACCCCTCCCGCTGCTGCTGAAAGTGGAAGATGCTGACTCTCAAGGTATGTCTTTTTCAGCGAATGTCAAACATTCAAGGTAATTTGGTGGGCTGATGTTGGTCAGAATCATGATGAACCCGTCGAAGCGCTTTCAAATTCCGGAAGTGAGCGGCACCGGGAGGTAGTGTGAAAGGCAAGCGACATGATTTCCCGTTTGCAACAGGTTTGTAGTCGTCTTCTCGAAGTAGGTGGGGACTTATGATCATGAAAAGGAGAGGTTAAAGAGGTCTGTGAATATTCCCCCAGGTCGTCAGGAAAGGATCTGAGTGCCTGGCTGTGGATTCCATTCAGGCCAGTCGATGTCTGTGAGTCCTCTCTTAAGAAGATTGATCTAACATTTGCGGTAGGAATCATGGTTGCATTGCAGTCCAGGCTGCTGTGATAACAAACTTACAATACTTTGAACTCGTTGTGTTGTGATGTACTCTTGCCCGCGATTCTGTTCAACTTCTTTTGATAGTCTTTGTGTGAAAGTCTTGCCATAAATGACGGTGCCCGAGTCAAACTTTGTTTCGTGTTGCCTCTTGCCATCTCCGATGGACTTATGAAGGGCTTACTTGGATTTTCAGTGGATTTCAAAGTTGCTCGACCTGATCACATTTGATTTGGAATTCAGCGAGGACAGCAACTCCAATTTCTTCCATATTTCCCACATGGTGAAAATTCAGATTACTAACATCAGTACACAGTTTTTTTTACACTAATGGCGTCCGTAACGGTAATGGCGTGTTTGCTTAGGTTCAGCACTGAGTGCTTCAATACAGCAAAGTCCACTGATTCTAAGCAGTCCCGTAATCGCCATCCATTGCCCAGATCAATATTGCACGACTTTCTATATTAGATCCTCATGCGCCAATTCCTTCTTGTCAGCTGGTGATAGGAGTCGGGGTGGGTTCTGTTGAGCTGGACACAGCCCTGCGATCGAATGCTCAAAAATGCAAACTGCGAATGGGCTGTTAACCGAGAATTGGTGGTTTTATATCTACGGTCATGGAAGTTCCTACCTCTGGTGGATCACGAAACATATTGGTAACCCATGTTTAAGGTGCGCCTGATTGAAGTCACCAACAAATAAAACAAAGACCTCTAAGTATTCTGTCTCAAGATTGTTTGTAACACTGTATGCTTCGTCAAGTGAATTATTCAGTTCAACTCATGTAGGGTGTAGCAGTGATGGCAATTTACCGTAATATATTATAGCTTGAGGGAGCAGTAATTCGCCAGCATCGCCACGCCTGAGCACTCGAATGATGAGAAGGCATAAGCAACTGGCCGATGTATTACCAAACAACATCGATCCCTCCATTCAATAAACTGAGAATCCCTCAGGTCGTAATGCCTCGTCAGGTGCAACAGGCATGTCTCTGGAAAACAGAGTGTACAGCAGTCTCTAACTTCCCTTTGGGAGATGTGTCGAGCTTTCAGGCTGTGTTCATCTTGTGTTCACGATTTTGTATGCTTCCCTGGTGTATATTCAGCCAGGGGGATTTGAACCCTCAATATTGAAATCTTACCGGAAGCATCTCCTACGTTTCCTGAATGACAGTTGCTCGTAATCAAACCCGGATGTGCTTGAGTGAAGTCTGCTCGTCTGGGAGGTAAGTGAAGGGGTCCGGGGACCATTCATGGTCTTGAGCATTCGAGACTGTATTGGGGTACTTTCAGTCAGGCATTCCACGATGTCGGGTGACAGTATTTCATGTTGCCGTGATGGTTGTGCTTTGGTGCCGTGTTTCTGTGACATCGGACCTGCCACTGTAGCCAGGTTTGGTAGTTCCAATGTGCTCTTGAGTGCAAGTCTCATGCACGATTCTCTACGATGTCTTGCCCTCGTCTGATCAGCTTGGTATCATTCACCATGGGCTCCGTTCTTTGTCCCAGGCTAAATGTAACTAAACTCTGGATTTCCACGAGTACGGCAGGTTTGCAGGAAGATGATAGGCAGTTAATTACCCTGGGCTTCAGATTGCAGAGAGATGGGAAATAAAGCAAAAACAAAGCATTTGTCGCGCATTCCATGCTGATGGGGTCAGGTAAGTATATGAAAGTATCCTTCAATGAGTGTTGTAAACGTGAGTGTTTCAATATGTCGAAGTGTGTTGTTGGTGCCCACTACAGACAGAGTTGGCCGAAGACCCTTTTCTAAGTTGTCACTCTTTTTGGCACAGTGACTCAGAACTGGCAGAAAATTATGTTCAGTCATTATCTATTGGACCACACTGTCAATCGCATGTTCCAGTATATTCCAACTATATATTCCAAACAAGTTAATGTCGGCAAAATCTTTGCTTCCCATGCAATATCGTAAGTTGGCTACCACCAATGTGGGCATTGATCTACTTTAGTTCATGAAAAAAAAACAATGGCTTTTTCATGGAAGGTATATCCTTGTTTCAGACGTTTACATTTTATACTGATTTTGAAAATTCATCTCCTCCAAGGTCGCCATCACGGGAGCTATTTGCTGACCACTGTTTCGGGGCACCGGCACTCCCATTTTCTTTTCTGATCCATTTAACATTGATGATGATATATTAAATTTGAAACCTGGAGATGTGGTTCGTTTAAAAACCATCATGAGGAGGAGGGAGGAATGCTAAATGACTCAATGTCTACTTCAAAAATGTCGGTTTGCCTCGGTTTTAAAAAGCAAATCAGTTTTGCACCCCAACATCCTTCTTTAAAATAAAGAAACCTTAATTTGAATAATTTTACGGCACCACATGGAAGAGTTGCATTTGTAGAGAGTCCAAGAAATAATAATTCAAAGTTGATGCAAACATTGTTTTCACCCTCTGCGTTTACGTTCCACTAACAGTTAACATACTGCCTGTTGTGATTCTGCGTCGTCAACAATGTGGTCTCTCCAAATGTACCACACGATACATGGCGGCCATGGTGGTGACGGACCTACTTGTCATGATCTTCGACCTGATACTAAGATTCTACTTGTCGATCACAATCATTTTTATTTCCTGCGGCACATCCCAGTGTGCAATCTACATGCAGCAGTGTTCAATTCAGCCACAGATGCATCTGTCTGGTTTACTGTCACTTTTACTTTTGACCGATTTGTGACCATCTCTTCCATGAAATGGAGACGTACGTATTGCGCTGTAAAGATGGCAGATTTAATTCTTGGGACACTTGGAATACTGTGCTGTTTAAAAAACTTCAGCTGGTATTTTATGCTGACTGGTTCCTACCGATTGTGGAACATCCCGTGGTTTTGTGTCATGGCAAAGGAAGTTCGATTCTCTCTGTTCTGGACAGCGGTAGAGTTCTTGCATCATGTTCTATCGCTGGTCGTTCCATTCGTTCTTATTGTGCTGCTGAATGTTTTCACTATCAGACAGGTGTTAGTGAGCAACCGAAAACGCAAAAGGCTCCGGGCTCATAGAATTTGGAATAGTGGTGGACATTCCAAGGGAGAGAGTCGGAGGAAATCTGTTATCTTCCTGTTTGTTATCTCGGGAAATTTCGTCCTGTCACGTGCGTTGATGACCTTGTTTTGTTTGTGGAAACGGATTTCTAGCTTCGGTTATAAGATAATATCATTACCTTATTTTCTTCTTGAACTGAGCTTCATTCTGCAAATCTCAGGCTGCTGCACAAACACTTGTGTTTATGCTATTATTCAATCAAAGTGCAATTTTTTGCCAAATCGTTCCAAAGAGCAGAACAACTGCATCTACATGACATTTGTTCAGACGTTCATGAAGATTGCTCACCACATCCAACTGTATCATCGTTGTTCAAATACTTATACTCATATTTCCTTAATAAATAAGAAAAATATGTTTGGCTCATCAAATTAAATTGACAGCATTATACAGGGAACTTAAGTCTAACCTTGTAAACACAACCTATGTCACTTTTTGGTCGATTATCGGTAACTTGAATTGCTCAAGATGATTCGACGTCATGTACTGCAAAGTGTGAAATTCAAAGACAACATGTTTATTACTGGTGTGCATACAATTCACGTAGGTAGTAGCGAAATATCCAAATGCAGTTATCAAAAAAGCTTACTTTCGTTATAGTTGACCAATTTCATTGTATGGATTATTCTGCCCCCGACCTCCACTTTTAAGTTCGGAGATCAATGCAAAATGTAATGATCTCATGCCCTTTGCTTACCCTGATCTGAGCTTCGTCATCCACGTCTCCTCATCACAAATATCATATAAATCCCGCTGTGATTTCTTGTTCGTGAGTGAACAAGATTGTAGTTCCCTTTATCCTCTCATTTGCATTCGTGTATTTTCTTTACTGTTTACTCCACTGTGCAACTCAGTCAAAGTGCTGTTCCACACCAAATGCAGCAAATCACTTAACTGGTTTTCAAATTATGTAGTGACTCACGCAGCCTGCTGTGCATCACTGACAAAGTAACATTAAAACATTTCAAACAGATTGGTCATGATGGGGAGTCTTCCCTCAAGTATCTCACAGCTAGCTATGTATTCCAGCACAGCTCCAACTCGAGACTCTATCCGAAAATGCAGAAACTCGCCAAGGTTTACCTTCTGCACAAAGGCAAATCCAAGATAGCCGACAGTGCAATCAAGCAGCAAGTGCTCAGAAATAATCTGATTAGTAACGCCCCCTTTGGGTTCCACCAAGACAAATCTGTTCTTAACCTCACTGCAACTTTCGTTGAATCATGGACAAAGGAACGAAATTCTAGTGGTGATGTGACATCAGTCCTTGTCATCAAGGCCGCATGGAACTAGGTGTGGTATCAAGGAGCTGTATTATAACTGGAATCAATGTTTATCAGGGATTAAATATCCAGTGCTTGAAGCCATATCTGGCACAGAAGATTATAGTCATGCTGGCGCTCTGTCATCCCACCTCCACGTTATTTCTTACGAAATTCCACAGAGAAGCGTCCTCTGCCAAACAACATTCAGTTGCTTCATCAGTGGCCTTCCCTTTATCACTAGATCCGAAGTGAGGATGTTCACTGTTGTAGGCACAATGTTCAACACAATTCACGAGTTCACATATACTGACACAGTCCATGCTGAAATGTAAGGGGACCTGGGCAATAACGAGGGATGGGCTGACAACTGACAGGCAATATTTGCGCAATGCAAATGCGAGGCTCTGACGATCAGTGTCAAAATGTTCGGGGTTGGTAAAACAGCCATCAGGCAGCATCCAGGAGTGGGAGAGTCGAAGTTCCAAGCATATTTTCTTCATCAGGAATGTGAGGAGACCCAAGGGAGCTGAGAGATCAATGGTTGGGGGTGCACTGGATGTGAAGTAGCTGGGAATGCAATAGGTAATAGAAGCTTGCGGCGTGATTGTGTAAGATTCGAGTGGTGGGTAGACTAGGTGGAATGGAAGGAAGATGTACAGGCAGGACAGTCCAAGAAGGTGGCACGAATTTATTGGGCTGAATTTGGGATGAGGTGGGTGAGGACAGAATAAGAAACTGGTGAAATCGACGTCCATCCCACGTAGTTGGAAAGTCCAAAGGTGGACCGTGAGTATGTTTTCCTCCAGTCGGCGGATGGCTGGAATCTGGCACAGGAGGTGGCCAGGGACTTGCATGTGCTTGCCATGGTGGAAGATGGAGTTGTTTCTTACATGCCTCTCACCGATCTTCTCTGAAACGTTCCACAAGTTGCTGTTCTATCTCCACGATGTTGAGAACACATTGGGAGCAACGGACACAATAGATAGCGCGTATTTCGGTTCAGGAAATACTGTGTCACATATGGAAGGATCGTTTGTGGCCTTCGACGGGTGTGCGAGTAAAAGGTGTGGGCACAGGTTTACACATCTTGCGGTGGCATGAGAACGTGCTGAGAATGAAGGATGAATTGGTGGGGGACATGTACACAACAAGGGACTTGTGGAGCAAATAGTCTGTGTGGAACACAGAAAAGGGGGGGAGTAAAATATATCGCTGGTGGTTGTGTCAGATTGTAGGTGGCAGAAATGGCGGAGGATGACACGTTGTAATTGAAGGTTGGTGGCTGCAAAGTGATGACGGAAGGGAGGGGGCAGCGATTCTGTCCTTAATGCGATTGGAGGAATGGGGTACAAGGACGTAGTTATGCGGTGTGGAGGAGATGTGATGAATGGGAATGTTGACAATTAAAGGAGGGAAATTGCATTCCTTTAAGAAGGAGTCCATCTGAAACTATGGTCGAATTGGTCCTCTTGGGAGCAGACAATTTGGAGGTGGCCGAATTGCGAGTCAAGGATAACGTTTTGAAAGGAGGTGTAATCGATGTAGCTTTGGGAGTCTGTGGGTTTGAAGTAGATGTCCGTGTTGAGTCAGTCGCCATTAACGTGGACTGGACAGGTCCAGGCAGGGTTAGGCGGTGTTCTAAATGAATGAGGTGAACTTGAGATAAGGGTGGAAGTTGTTCGTGAGATGTTGCAGTGTCAACCACCTCGTGATAGCGCAGGCTGGCGCCAATGCAGTCATCAATGTAGAGGAGGAAATGTTTGTGAATAGTGATGGTGTTGCTGAGGAAGATGGACTGCTCCACATACACGATGAGGAGGGAGAAATAGCTTAGGCCCAAGCAGGTGCTCACCGCGACCGCTTTCGTCGAGAGGAAATGGGAGAATTCGAAGGAGGAATTGTTGAGGATATAATCATCATCCATATGTGTCAATCTGAACACTATCGTAGACATTCATGGTTTTGCCATCACTGAGGTGTCCATGTAACCACAATGAGGTTACCACTGTCCACAAACTCATGTGAACAAATCACAGAAAGCCAGTGACTGCAAGCTAAGGTCAGAGACTATGAATATTGCGACGTAGAACTCACCTTCTGACTCCCCAAACCTATCCAACGTCTAAAACTTACAAGCCATGAATGTGATGGAATACTCCCCAATACTTTGGATTAATGCAGTCCAAACAACATTCAAGATGAATGGCCACATACTTGACAGGGTAATCATTTGATTTGCACTCCATTAACAATACTCGACTCCCTGCACCAGCGACTGTATACAGTTTGCAAAATGCACAGCAGCAATGAACCAGAGATCCTTAGAGAGGGCTTTTCCTACCCTCAGCTACTTGTATTCGAATGTGGGGGGCACAGTGGTTAGCACTGCTGCCTCACAGCGCCAGAGACCCGGGTTCAATTCCCGCATCAGGCGACTGTCTGTGTGGCGTTTGCACGTTCTCGCCGTGACTGCATGGGTTTCCTCCGGGTCCTCCGGTTTTCTCCACAGTCCAAAGATGTGCAGGTCAGGTGAATTGGCCATGCTAAATTGCCCGTAGTGTTAGGAAAGGGGTAAATGTATGGGTGGGTTACGCTTTGGCGGGTCGGTGTGGACTTGTTGGGCCGAAGGGCCTGTTTCCACACTGTAATGTAATAAAAAAAGTAATCTAATGTAATCTAATCTAATCGAATAATTAATGACACGGGAGCAGCTGCTTTGGATAACCAACAACTTCCAGTTTCCGTCGAAGCCACTTGCCATAATGACTTGGAAATATTTCGCTGTTCCTTCACTGTTGCTGAATGGACATGCTGGAATTCCCTCCCTTACCTCCGTATGGGTCAGACCAAAACAGTTGGAAAGGTTCAATAAGTTATCTTTCCACCACAATTGCCCGTAGTGTTAGGTAAGGGGTAAATGTAGGGGTATGGGTGGGTGGCGGGTCGGTGTGGACTTGTTGGGCCGAAGGGCCTGTTTCCACACTGTAAGTAATCTAAAAAAACCTAACAAACAAGTTGGCTAGTCAACGATGGCCACATCCCACAGATGAATTTTATAAAATCCGAAATCCGAACTCGTTATACTCTAGATATTTGTACAAAATTCGTTGGAGGCCGGGCGAGCAGTCGCAATTCTAAATTCAGTAAAATGTCGACTCCTTTGTTCCATTGATTTCAAATCTGCGGTGCCTTAAGATGATGTTATATGGTGATATGAACAAAACGAGCAATCATTTGCACAACTTAAAGTTTGAATGTCGTCTCAGTCAATCGAACAGCATTGACATGGGGCACTATTGATTTCAACTGGGAGAAAGTAGAGGAATGCAGATGCGGGAGATCAGAATGGACAGATTGGTGCCGAAAACGCATAGCAG
>NC_057758.1:4558204-4559721 GCF_004010195.1 Chiloscyllium plagiosum
TTCGAGCCTGCACCACCACTCATTATGATCATGGCTGATCATCATCAATCAGTATCCTGTTCCTGCCTTATCTCCATAACCCTTGATTCCACTATCATTGAGAGCACTCTCCAATTCTTTCTTAAACAAATCCAGAGACTGGGCCTCCATTGCCTTCTGGGGCAGAGCATTCCACACAGTCACCACTCTCTGGGTGAAGAAGTTTCTCCGCATCTCTGTCCTAAATGACCTTCCCCCTTCTTTTTAAGCTGTGTCCTCTTGTTCGGGACTCACCCATCAACGGAAACATGTTTCCTGACTCCAGAGTGTCCAATCCTTTAATAATCTTATATGTCTCAATCAGATCCCCTCTCATTCGTCGAAACTCAAGGGTGTACAAGCCAAGTCCTCCAATTTTTCAACATAAGATAGTCACGCTATTCCAGGAATTGACCTCATGAACCAACGCTGTACTCCTCAATAGTCAGAATGTATTTCCTCAAATTCGGAGACCAGAACTGCACACAATATTCCAGATGCGGTCTCACCATGGGCCATTTACAGCTACAGAAGAACCTCTTTACTTCTATACTCAATCCCTCTTGTTAAGAAGGCCAGCATGCTATTAGCTTTCTTCCCTACCTGCTGTACCTGCATGCTTGCCTTCATTGAATGGTGTACTAGAACAACCAGATCTCTTTGTCGTGCCCCTTTACATAACTTGACTGCTTTTAGGTAGTAATCTGCTTTCCTGTTCTTGCCACCAAAGTGGATAACCATAAATTTATCCACACTAAACTGCATCTGCCATGCATCTCTCCACTAACCTAACCTGTCCATGTCACCCTGTAATCTCCTAACATCCTCCTCACATTTCACCCTGACACCCAGCTTTGTATCATCAGAAAATTTGCTAATGTTACTATTAATACCATCTTCTATATCATTAATGCATATTGTAATAAGCTGTTGCCCCAGCACTGATCCCTGCGGTACCGCACTGGTCACCGCCTGCCATTCCAAAAGGGAGCCGTATATCACTACTCTTTGCTTCTTGTCCAGCCAACCAATTTTCAATCCAAGTCAGTACTTAGCCCCCAATACCATGCACCCTAATTTTGCTCACTAATCTCCTATGTGGGATTTCATCAAAGGCTTTCTGAAAGTCCAGGTACACCACATCCACTGGATCTCCCTTGTCCATCTTCAGAGTTACATCCTCAAAGAATTCCAGAAGATTAATCAAGCGTGATTTCCCCTTCATAAATCCATGCTGACTCTGATATATCCTGTTACTGCTAGCCAGATGTGTCGTAATTTCATCCTTTATAATTGGCTCCAGCATCTTTCCCAACACTGAGGTCAGCCTAACTGGTCTATAATTTCCTGCTTTCTCTCTCGCTCCTTTCTTAAAAAAGTGGTACAACATTAGCCACCCTCCAATCCACAGGAACCGATCCCGAATCTATCGAACTCTGGAAAATAATCACCAGCGCATCCACGATTTCTCGAGCCACCTCCTTCAGTACCCTGGGATG
>NC_057758.1:4560637-4563025 GCF_004010195.1 Chiloscyllium plagiosum
GAATGGCCACATACTTGACAGGGTAATCATTTGATTTGCACTCCATTAACAATACTCGACTCCCTGCACCAGCGACTGTATACAGTTTGCAAAATGCACAGCAGCAATGAACCAGAGATCCTTAGAGAGGGCTTTTCCTACCCTCAGCTACTTGTATTCGAATGTGGGGGGCACAGTGGTTAGCACTGCTGCCTCACAGCGCCAGAGACCCGGGTTCAATTCCCGCATCAGGCGACTGTCTGTGTGGCGTTTGCACGTTCTCGCCGTGACTGCATGGGTTTCCTCCGGGTCCTCCGGTTTTCTCCACAGTCCAAAGATGTGCAGGTCAGGTGAATTGGCCATGCTAAATTGCCCGTAGTGTTAGGAAAGGGGTAAATGTATGGGTGGGTTACGCTTTGGCGGGTCGGTGTGGACTTGTTGGGCCGAAGGGCCTGTTTCCACACTGTAATGTAATAAAAAAAGTAATCTAATGTAATCTAATCTAATCGAATAATTAATGACACGGGAGCAGCTGCTTTGGATAACCAACAACTTCCAGTTTCCGTCGAAGCCACTTGCCATAATGACTTGGAAATATTTCGCTGTTCCTTCACTGTTGCTGAATGGACATGCTGGAATTCCCTCCCTTACGTCCGTATGGGTCAGACCAAAACAGTTGGAAAGGTTCAATAAGTTATCTTTCCACCACAATTGCCCGTAGTGTTAGGTAAGGGGTAAATGCAGGGGAATGGGTGGGTGGCGGGTCGGTGTGGACTTGTTGGGCCGAAGGGCCTGTTTCCACACTGTAAGTAATCTAAAAAAACCTAACAAACAAGTTGGCTCGTCAACGATGGCCACATCCCACAGATGAATTTTATAAAATACCAAGCTGTGTCGAAATCCGAACTCGTTATACTCTAGATATTTGTACAAAATTCGTTGGAGGCCGGGCGAGCAGTCGCAATTCTAAATTCAGTAAAATGTCGACACCTTTATTCCATTGATTTCACAGCTGCGGTGCCTTAAGATGATGTTATATGGTGATATGAACAAAACGAGCAATCATTTGCACAACTTAACGTTTGAATGTCGTCTCAGTCAATCGAACAGCATTGACATGGGGCACTATCGATTTCAACTGGGAGAAAGTAGAGGAACGCAGATGCTGGAGATCAGAATGGACAGATTGGTGCCGAAAACGCATAGCAGATCAGGCAGCAGACAAAAAGCAGCAGAATCCAAATTTTAGTCAAACGCCTTTCCTGATGATCCGCAGTCTTGATTAAGGGTTTTACCCGAAATGTCAATTCTCCTGCTCCTCGGATGCTGCCTAATCTACTGTGCATTTCCAGCACCAGTAAATCGGCTATCGATTTCATATGTACTCTCGACCTGTACAGGTGGTCAAGATGTATCAACCCAGTGTCAAACTTTTCAGGAAGTCCACATAAATGTGTTAAGAGGTGGATTGTCTTGAATAAGAGGACAAAGCTTTGGAATTCACAAAAGTTATCGAAATCTACCTTTAACTGTGATTGTCCAGAGCAGAAGAAAGGACACGATGGATTGAATGATGTAATCATGGTTCTCGAGGCATCATATTGTGATGTTGCAGCTTTTCGTTACTCTTCAGAATATTCATCGATAGAGAACATTGATAGGCTACACTACTGTCGAATTCATTTCAAGCTGAGTAAGTCTAATCTGTGCTATTCACGGAGCTCAACGCATTTGTGGACGGGTCATACATTATTTGACCACAAGATGAGACATATAATATTTTTGGAAGAGGGAACAGATGTTCAACGTCACATTACCTCGATTTGTTCATATCGGTTGTAAAGTCATGATCTGACTGGTTGCCTTTCACAAAATGCTTATTTTTAGAATTCGTTATATATAACTTCGATCGTTGCGATACACAATAGACAATTGGTGCAGGAGTAGGCCATTCTGCCCTTCGAGCCTGCACCACCACTCATTATGATCATGGCTGATCATCATCAATCAGTATCCTGTTCCTGCCTTATCTCCATAACCCTTGATTCCACTATCATTGAGAGCACTCTCCAATTCTTTCTTAAACAAATCCAGAGACTGGGCCTCCATTGCCTTCTGGGGCAGAGCATTCCACACAGTCACCACTCTCTGGGTGAAGTAGTTTCTCCTCATCTCTGTCCTAAATGACCTTCCCCCTTATTTTTAAGCTGTGTCCTCTTGTTCGGGACTCACCCATCAACGGAAACATGTTTCCTGACTCCAGAGTGTCCAATCCTTTAATAATCTTATATGTCTCAATCAGATCCCCTCTCATTCGTCGAAACTCAAGGGTGTACAAGCCAAGTCCTCCAATTTTTCAACATTAGATAGTCACGCCATTCCAGGAATTGACCTCATGAACCAACGCTG
>NC_057758.1:4563879-4568453 GCF_004010195.1 Chiloscyllium plagiosum
CCTTCAGATCTAACAGTCTCTCCAACACCAATTCCTGGCAAATATAAATTCCCTTTAGTTCAGGACCTTCAGCCACTGTTACCTCTGGGAGATTGTTTGTGTCTTCTCTAGTGGGCAGAGATCTGAAGTACCAATTCAACTCTTCTGCCATTTCTTTGTTCCCCGTAATATATTCCCCGGTTTCTGTCTGCAAGTTCAACTAATGTTTTCAGCGAGTCCCAATCTCGCATTCATATATTCCCGTTGACATATTCCATGCAGTTTATTAAAGTATTCAATATTATTTCAAACATTGAATGATTTACCGGATGAATTACATGTTCTACCAAATACATTGGAGGGAATATTATTCAGTGCTGTATTTTATACCTTGACCTCGTCAGGCTGTGATTATCACTGATGAACATTTACAAATCTGTTCCGCACAATTCCTATGGAAGGTTCGACGTCTGTGCCCAATGCCCCAGTTTTTAGTGTCATTAGTTACTGCAGACATTTCGCGACTGTTACACAAATCGGTTGTATATCTTCTGAAATGCACAAATCATCCTGCTCCAATCGACATTGGGGAGCAAGTGGTTAACTGAACCTGTTTGTTCAGAGACTAATTAATGTTAGCTTATTTTGCTCATTACCATATTCAAGGCTTTATCGTCAGCCGCCAAGAATGTGAAAACACACGGGAGGCTTCTGACTTTCTATTAATAGCGTATTTTCCTCAATGTACGACCAATTTCGAGCAAACAGGGAACTGTGAATCGAAAAAGAAGAAGAGGCCATTCGGAGTGAAGTTTGAATCCGCCACCAATTAAACAATACCTAATGCAACAGGTATAAATATTTTCATAATAGATGAGAAGCGGCATTTGAATGTGACAGAAGTGGATGATACTTCATGAAGAGTGATTTGGGAGATGATCACAACGGATCTCAATATGACAACCTTAAGTCAGAATGTGATAATCATCAACAGGAGCTTCTACTATGCAGTTCACGTACTTTCCACACGTTATGACAAACTAGCAATAAATTGGCGAGTATATTACAGTCTTCGAATATACAAGCAGGATATTATCCAATGCTGGCAATTGTTGGTGTCCCTGGTGACTCAATTTATCTGTTTTCCTTTATTACTTAAGTCTGTGAGACGCTTATATCTGCAAAACATTAGAAATCTGAGCAGGTCAAGTTCAATGGTTTCAATCTAGTTTTAAAATGCTCCTCGCTGGTGACAAACTGAACTGCACATGAATCAATATTCTAGCATAAACTCTCAATGCATTAGACTTGTTCATCCAGATATTTCTAACCAATCTGCTTAAATATGTCATTCTGTACCTCTCAAGGAGTTAGGATTTGAATGCGTGTGTTCTGGCTCCGATGTTGGAATCTAACTGTACATCACAGGAGACATGATCCGATATCAATTTCAACAACAACTTCGCCCATTCCCTCTCGAATGATATACCACACATTCAGATCTCATTTATTCCATGCACATCTGCGGACGTAATCTGGCAAAGCAATTGAACATAACTAATATTTAACCATAGTTTTCCCCGTTCGAGTTCTAAATTTAAAATCTAACCAGTTCGTGTATATTGCATCTCTCCAAAGTAACATCCCGAAATAAATCAATCAACACCTCACAGTAGGACAGACATTTTATCATGTTTTTGTTTATTTTGCGAATTTTCATTTGACTCCAAAAATCTGCTATTCCTCCCTTCCGTCATCATGTCATTGCCAAACTGATTTGAACATTTATCTTAAGACAGAATGTTTGTAAAGTATAGGCAACATCGTATGAATGAAGACTTATATGGATTGACTCAGTGATTGCAGTTTTAAAATGCAATCTTCACACTGTCACAATCATAGTGCAGTGTAAAGATTGGATCCTTGTACATGACAAATGTATCACACAAATCATTATTTTACTTATGTAATTGTGAAATTTCATGCCATCAACCCGGCGCCTAACTCTCCGAAATCCTCAATACCCTCGAGTCCAGAACATCATACATAAGCAATTAGAATAATACCATCGAAAATATTTGAATAAAACAAGTAACATTGACAGGGATGAATCGTGCTGTCCACAGCACAACAACATCTGTGGCAGCGACTGCCTGGGCAACCTGGACCATCTTCCAGTTTCTGACCTGGACAGCATTGCATTCAGTAGTTGTTGCATTCACTAAAATTATGGTCAGCGCAAAATATAGAGCACTATTACAAATAGGTTAAGCAAGACAAATTAGGGGCATATGAAAAATTCTGGCGGCTGAACAAATTATGTCGACGATGCACACTGCTCCTGTTCAACAATGGTATTCTAGGATATGTACGTTCGTAGATTTGTTGTCAATCAAGCTGGATGCTTTGTCCTGGATAGCGGCAAGCTTCTTGAATACTGTAGCTAGTCATTTGAAAAAGAAATGATAGTCAGAGGTCTGAAACAAACACAGGTAATTTTGGAGAAATTGAAACCTCAGTGAGCAGATAAAGGAAGAGATCGCATTTCTGGTGATGTGAGCCTTGTTCAGAATGACTCACACTGTCTCATCATACTCTTGACGTATCCCTTGCCGACGGATGAACGACGTTGTGGGAATGCAAACAGAAAGCATCTCGCTGTAGGATTCTTAGCTTGTGACTTGCTCCCGAAGCGCCTACTTGCAAATGGCTATTTCCGTCAGTATCTGGTCAATGGCATCCACCAGGATTTTGGTAGCAAGAGATTCAGTGCTTGTGACTTCAGCAAGTATCAACGAAGACTGGCTATGTTGTCTCCTGTTGGTGAGAATCGGAGCTGGTCATTTGTGTGGCAGATAAGTTATTATTTACAACGTATTAGATTCAGCACATTGATTTGCCAGGTCTTGGCGCACTTGGCCATGGAATAGTGCATGGCTGCAGACTGAAGTTTATTGATTGTTTGATTGATTTATTGTTGTCACGTACACTGAGATACAGGGAACAGTGTTATTTTGATTGGTATACAACAATAAATGCATGAAAGGCCCAGAATTGTGTGCAGAATATCCCAGTGACAGCAAATGCACTAAAGCGTGGGATCAGAATTATTATTTTGGAGGGGGGATGCGATTAATTAAGAAGTTCGAATTCAGCGAGGAAATTTTATTCTTAAAAATATTCGTACATGTATTCAACCTTGCTATCTTCTGCCCGACAGAACGGTATGGAAGTGAGAAAAAGCGGGATGGGATGGGAGTTTGATTATGTCCCTTACTTTCCAGAAGGAACAGGAAGTACAAATGGAGTTTGTGGAGGGAGGGCTGGTTTGCTGGATGACCTTGGTATTGTTCGGAATATTCTTGTGGTGCTGGGAAGACTAGTGGCCAAGCCATGCTGTGAAGCATCGAGGTAGAATTCTTTAAATGGTGCGACTATAATAATACACGGGTAAGAACCCGTGTATTTCGTGAACCTTCTGAGGAAGTAGAGATGTTGTTGTGCTTTCGTGACCGTCGCATAGACTTGGATGACCGAGGACTGTTTCTTAGTATAATCACTCACAGAATCTTGACATTCTCGACCATCTTCAACTTTGCACCACTGATGTAGACAAATGCACGCCCCCTAGTCCGTTTCCTGAAGTCAATGGCCACTTTTTTTTTCATTTTACTCTCATTAATGGAGCAATCGTTGTATTTACATCACGTCACTAAGCACTTAATTTCTTTCTTTTCTTCTGTATCAGCGTTGTTTGAGAGTAGATCTACAGCGGTGGAGTCGTCAGCAAACCTGTAAATGGAGATTTTTGGAATTTGTCCACACATCTCTGAATGCCCGAGGAATATAGTCAAATGTTAGTTTCGTAGTTTTGCAGAGCAACGGTGTGAGATTATGGTGGAGGACGTGCCGTCATCTCTTCTTCCTGTCTGTTCTATCCGTTAGAAAGTTAAGGTTTTAGTTACAGCCGGTTGATCTGTGACCTCCTGGCTGAATGTAGAGATGTGTTGGTTTCGAATTATAATGTTGAAGGCAGAAATGTCGTTCAAGAATACTATTTTGATGTGGATATGCTTGTTATCCAGATAATCCAGGGATTTGCGTAGGGCCAGAGAAATGGAGTGTATTCTGCACCTGAAGTCACCAAAGAACAAATAATATTACAGCACAGGAACAGACCCTCCAACGTTCAACCTACACCCATGCAGATCTTCTATCTAAACCTATCGCCTGCTTTCTAAGGATCTATATCCCTCGGCTCCTTGCTCATTCATGTATCTGTCTCGATACAAAATAAATGACGTCATCGTGCCCGCTTTAACTTCTCCACTGGCAACGCCTTCCAGGCATCCATCACCCTCTGCAGAAAGATCTTTCCACGCATATCTTCCTGAAATTAATCCCTTCTCACCTTCAAGCCGTCACGACTAGTGTTTGAGTCCCCCAATCTCGGTAGGACGCTTGTTGCTCTCCATCCTACCGATATTTCTCATGATTTTATAGGCCTCAGTCAGGTCTTCCTCAACCTCTGTCTTCCTAAGGAAAGTTCTCCTAATCTTCTCAAACTCTCTTCATAATTGGCACTCCCCAAAACA
>NC_057758.1:4568969-4580289 GCF_004010195.1 Chiloscyllium plagiosum
TTCAGTCGCCTCGACCTTCTGTATGCTTTCTTCTTCCTCTGAGTTACTGTCACAATTTGACTTGTGATCTATGGCTCACTAATATTGCCCTTTCTATTCCTCATTTTCACAGGGCCGTGTCTGTCCTGTACGCTAAGGAACACTGTTTGAAAGCCTCTCACATATCCAAAATGATTTACCTTCAAACAACTGCACTAATTCAACATTCCCCAGCTCCTGCTGAGTTTTGGTACACTTGGCCTTCTCCTAACCTAGCACTCTTCCTTCAGGACAAATCTTGTCTTTATCCATTATTATTAAAAAAGAAACATTATGGAATTGAGTCACTCTTCCCAAAGTAACCCCCAGTGAAATTTCAACCAGCTGGCTGTACACATGCCCCAACACCAGCTACAGTGTGGCCCCTCCTCGAGCTGGACTATACATGTACTGTTCTAGAAAGTTCTCCTGGACGCTCCTAAAAAATTCTGCTCCAGCTCGAACTATAAAATTAAGTGAATCCCAGTTAATGCTGTGAAAATTATTGTCTCTAATCACTGTTGTCCGCTTGCTCCTACAGCTTTGAATAATCTGTTTACATATTTGTACCACAATCTTACCCTCACTGTTGGGAAGCCTGAAGTATTGCTGCAATATTGTTTTCATTCACTTCTTATTTCTGCGCTTTGCACATATTGTTACAATTCTGGATTCCTCAAAGGTACCCTTCTTCAGCACAGGTGTAGCGTCCACTGTGACCAGTAATGCAACTCCTTCACCCCGTTCAAATCAGTCTCTACCCCACCTGAAACATCTGTATCCTCGGATATTTAGTTGCCAATCATGCCCTTCCACCAATTAATTAACAGTAATAGTAAAATGATAATACTCCTGGGTAGTAAACAAACAGTAAGTTCATCTGCCTTACCTATTGCACTTCTCGCCTTAAATCAAAAGCACCTCAGACAACGGGTCCGAATGCGTTCAACGTCTACTCAATGCTTACACGTTTAATTCGTCACGTTTACTTCATGATTTAATACCTTGCAGGCTTTATTTTCTACCTTCTTCATGTCCAGTCACCTCCCCATTTGGTTGCCATGCCCCGTCAATGAGTGTAACACCTCCGCAACAGCGTTAGCAAAAGCACCCCCAAGGACATTGGTGACAGTTCTGCCCAGGTGTAGACCATACAACTTACAATTATGCCACCGCATCCAGAACCGGTCCCAATGTCCCTCTTCCTCCTACACTATCTCTCTGGCCACACATTCATCATGCCTATTGTTTCATTTAATCTCTGACTAGCACGTAGCCATTCTGAGATGACTGGTTCTGAGGTCCTACTTTTTAACTTCGTTCCAAATTCCGTAGGAAATGTATCTACGACCACATCCCTTACTTTACCTACATCACTGGTGTCAATATCTACCATGGTAGCTGGCTGTTTATCCTCCCTTTCAGAAAGATCTGCAGCTGATCTGAGACATCCCTGTCCCGTTGATTGAAAGGTGAGATCCCTTTTTGCAGTCTCTTTATCGAACACAGGAAAGCCTATGTATTTCCCTTGCAATAGATATCCCGATGACTATAGCTCCCCCACTCTTTTCTCACCCTTCTGTTCAGCAAAGCTGCTGAGACATCTCACCCAACAGTATCCAAAGCGGTATAGCAGATTTAGAGACAGATGGCCGCAGGGGACACACGCTATGCCTTCTTGCTCTTCCTCTGTCTTTTGGGCACCAATTACCTTTATCTCTCAGCAATCCTAATCTGCGGTGGAATCAACTTGCTAAATGTGCTATCCACGTCCTCCTCAATATTGCAAATGCTCTGAAGTGAGTCCATCAACAGCTCCAGAATCGTCTTGTGATCTGACAAGAGCACAGTTGTACACAAGTCCTTTACCTGAAGGAGTCAGGAATATCAGCTGCGACTTTAAGCTTTCACATTGACCACGAGGATCATAACACGGGGCTGAAATTTACTGCTATTTTTAATCGTAAGCTTAACTTAGTGCTACTATTATATAAAACAATAGATAAATGTTAAAAAAAAAACAAAAAACAAGTTAGAATCATACGACAACATAGGAAAGAGAAAAGACTTACCTTATGAACACATCGCAGAGTTCTCTTCTCTGTCTCGAGATGAGGGTGGGTGGGAAAATATACACCTGTAGTGTCCATGGTTCAGTCAATGCCGAATTGCGTCATGTCACTCCGATTAACAAAGTGCTGTTCGTCGGCTCCCATTGAGCTCCCACTGCTACTGAAAATGGAGGCCGTTGACGCTGGCGGTAAGTCCTTTCAGACGGTTCACTCCGCACTCTTGTTGCTGCTGAAAATGAACTCTGCTGACTCGGATAAGTCCTTCCAAACAAAAACTTATCTGCTCGGCAGCCTCCTGGTCCTCGTTCTCAGCATTCCAGTTGCTGCTGAAAATTGGAGACTGCTATCTGTGGGCGACACAATGGCTAAGTGGTTAGCTCTGCTCCCGCACAGCGCAAGGGGTCCACGATCAGTTCTCGCCTCAGGCAACTGTCTGTGTGGATTTTGCATATTTGTGGGCACTGGTACTCTGGTTTCTTCCCACAGCCCAAAGATGTGCAGTTTAGGTGAAATGGTCATGCTAAATTACCCAAAGTGTTAGGTGTAGGGGAATGGCCCTTGGTGGGTTGCTCTTCTGAGGGTCAACGTGTGACCTTTTGGGCCAAAGGACCTGTTTCCACACTGTAGGTAATCTGATAAATCCTTTTCGAAGTAGGTCTACCTTACCGGCATTCCACTGATATACAATCTCACAGCTGCCGCTGCTGCTAAAACTTTAGGTCACTTACCTTCGTGGTAACACCTTTTAAAGGGAAACTTACATTCCCAGCAGTCACCTGGCCATGGCTCTCTCTGCTTCAGCTTTTGGTGAAGCTGTAGGACGCTGAATCTAGAGGTAACTTCGAGGAAAATTTACATTCCCAGCAGCCCCCTGTCTTTGCTCGCACCCCAACAGCTGCTGCTATAACTGGAGACTGCTGACACTTGAAGTAAGTCTTTTAGTGAGAAATTTACATTCCCAGCAGCCCCCGGTCATTGCTCGCACCCCAACAGCTGCTGCTGTAACTGGAGGCTGCTGACACTTGAGCTAAGTCTTTTCGTGAGAAATTTACATTCCCAGCAGCGCCCGGCCCTCGCTCTCATCTCTCCCGCTGCTGCTGAAAATGGAGGCCTCAAAATCTCGTGGAATTTCCTTCTGTTGGAAGGAAACTTCCTTTTGCACAATGCCCTGGTCCTCCAACATACCTCTTCCGTTGCTGCTGAAAATGCAGGCCGCTGAATCTCGAGGTAAATACTTTTAGAGGTAAACTTTCGTTCCTAGCCATACCCTGGTCCTCGATTTTACCCGTCCTGCAGTTATTGAAAATGGAGTGAGTCGACTCTTGAGGTAAGTCCTTTCAGACTGAGACTTCCTTCCTGACAGCCCCCTGGTCATCCTTCTCACCATTCCCTCTGCTGCTGGAAATGGAGGGCGATGACTCTCTATGTCAGACATTTCAGAGGGAACGTTGCCTTCCCAGCAGTCCCGGTCCTAGTTCTCAACTCTCTGCCCGCAACTGAAAATAGAGTCTGCTGAATCCCCTGTTAAGTCCTTTCAGTGGATAATTGACATTTTGGTAGCCCCCGGTTCTCACCCTCATAGGTCCCGCTCCAGCTGATAATCGACAGCGTTGACTCTCGAGATAAGTCCTTTTTGAGGGCAGTTTCCGTCCCAGCAGCCCTCTGGTGCTTGCACTCACCGCTCCCGCTGCTGCTGAAAGTGGAAGATGCTGACTCTCGAGGTATGTCTTTTTCAGCGCATGTCAAACATTCAAGGTAATTTGGTGGGCTGATGTTGGTCAGAATCATGATGAACCCGTCGAAGCGCTTTCAAATTCCGGAAGTGAGCGGCACCGGGAGTTAGTGTGAAAGGCAAGCTACATGATTTTCCGTTTCCAACAGGTTTGTAGTCGTCTTCTTGAAGTAGGGGGGACTTATGATCATGAAAAGGAGGGGTTAAAGAGGTCTGTGAATATTCCCACAAGGTCGTCAGGAAAGGATCTGAGTGCCTGGCTGTGGATTCCATTCAGGCCAGTCGATGTCTGTGAGTCCTCTCTTAAGAAGATCGATCTAACATTTGCGGTAGGAATCATGGTTGCATTGCAGTCCAGGCTGCTGTGATAACAAACTTAGAATACTTTGAACTCATTGTGTTGTGATGTACTCTTGCCCGCGATTCTGTTCAACTTCTTTTGATAGTCTTTGTGTGAAAGTCTTGCCATAAATGACGGTGCCCGCGTCAAACTTTGTTTCGTGTTGCCTCTTGCCATCTCCGATGGACTTATGAAGGGCTTACTTGGATTTTCAGTGGAGATCAAAGTTGCTCGACCTGATCACAGTTGATTTGGAATTCAGCGAGGACAGCAACTCCAATTTCTTCCATATTTCCCACATGGTGAAAATTCAGATTACTAACATCAGTTTTTTTTTTACACTAATGGCGTCCGTAACGGCAATGGCGTGTTTGATGAGGTTCGGCACTGAGTGCTTGAATACAGCAAAGTCAACTGATTCTAAGCAGTCCCGTAATCGCCATCCATTGCCCAGATCAATATTGCACTACTTTCTAGATTAGATCCTCATGCGCCAACTCCTTCTTGTCAGCTGGTGATAGGGGTGGGGGTGGGTTATGTTGAGCTGGACACAGCCCTGCGATCGAATGCTCAAAAATGCAAACTGCGAATGGGCTGTTAACCGAGAATTGATGGTGGTATATCTACGGTCATGGAAGTTCCTACCTCTGGTGGATCACGAGACATATTTGTAACCCATGTTTAAGGTGTGCCTGATTGAAGTCACCAACAAAGAAAACAAAGATCTCTAAGTATTCTGTCTCAAGATTGTTTGTAACACTGTATGCTTCATCAAGTGAATTATTCAGTTCAACTCATGGAGGGTGCAGCAGTGATGGCAGTTTACCGTAATATATTATAGCTTCAGGGAGCAGTAATTCGCCAGCATCGCCACGCCTGAGCATTCGAATGATGAGAAGGCATAAGCAACTGGCCGATGTATTACCAAACAACATCGATCCCTCAATTCAATAAACTGAGAATCCCTCAGGTCGTAATGCCTCGTCAGGTGCAACAGGAATGAGGCATGTCTCTGGAAAACAGAGTGTACAGCAGTCTCTAACTTCCCTTTGGGAGATGTGTCGAGCTTTCAGGTTGTGTTCATCTTGTGTTCACGATTTTGTATGCTTCCCTGGTGTATATTCAGGCAGGAGGATTTGAACCCTCATAGTTTATATCTTACTGGAAGCATCTCCTACGTTTCCTGAATGACAGTTGCTCGTAATCGAACCCGGATGTGCTTGAGTGAAGTCTGCTCGTCTGGGAGGCAAGTGATGGGGTCCGGGGACCATTCATGGTCTTGAGCATTCGAGACTGTATTGGGGTACTTTCAGTCGGGCATTCCACGATGTCGGGTGACAGTATTTCATGTTGCCGTGTTGGTTGTGCTTTGGTGCCGTGTTTCTGTGAGATCGGACCTGCCACTGTAGCCAAGTTTGGTAGTTCCAATGTGCTCTTGAGTGCAAGTCTCATGCACTATTCTCTACGATGTCTTGCCCTCGTCTGGTCAGCTTGGTATCATTCACCGTGGGCTCAGTTCTTTGTCCCAGGCTAAATGTAACTCAGCTCTGGATTTCCACGAGTAAGGCAGGTTTGCAGGAAGATGATAGGCCTTTAATTACCCTGGGCTTCAGATTGCAGAGAGCTGGGAAAAAAAGCAAAAACAAAGCATTTGTCACGCATTCCATGCTGATGGGGTCAGGTAAGTATATGAAAGTATCCTTCAATGAGTGTTGTAAACTTGAGTGTTTCAATAGGTCGAAGTGTGTTGTTGGTGCCCACTACAGATACAGTTGGCCGAAGACCCTTTTCTAAGTTGTCACTCTTTTTGGCACAGTGACTCAGAACTGGCAGGAAATTATGTTCAGTCATTATCTATTGGACCACACTGTCAATCGCATGTTCCAGTATATTCTAACTATATATTCCAAACAAGTTAATGTCGGCAAAATCTTTGCTTCCCATGCAATATTGTAAGTTGGCTACCACCAATGTGGGCATTGATCTACTTTAGTTCATGAAAAAAATCAATGGCTTTTTCATAGAAGGTATATGATTGTTTCAGACGTTTACATTGTATACTGATTTTGAAAATTCATCTCCTCCAAGATCGCCATCACGGGAGCTATTTGCTGACCACTGTTTCAGGGCATCGGCACTCCCATTTTCTTTTCTGATCCATTTAACATTGATGATGATATATTAAATTTGAAACCTGGAGATGTGATTCGTTTAAAAACCATCATGAGGAGGAGGGAGGAATGCTAAATGACTCAATGTGTACTTCAAAAATGACGGTTTTCCTCGGTTTTAAAAAGCAAATCAGTTTTGCACCCCAACATCCTTCTTTAAAATAAAGAAACTTTAATTTGAATAATTTTACGGCACTACATGGAAGAGTTGCATTTGTGGAGAGTCCAAGAAATGATAATTCAAAGTTGATGCAAACCTTGTTTTCACCCTCTGCGTTTACTTTCCACTAACAGTTAACATACTGACTGTTGTGATTCTGCGTCGTCAACAATGTGGTCTCTCCAAATGTACCACACGATACATGGTGGCCATGGTGGTGACGGACCTACTTGTCATGATCTTCGACCTGATACTAAGACACATTCTACTTGTCTATCACAATCATTTTCATTTCCTGTGGCACATCCCAGTGTGCACTTTACATGCAGCAGTGTTAAATTCAGCCACAGATGCATCTGTCTGGTTTACTGTCGCTTTTACTTTTGACCGATTTGTGACCATCTCTTCCATGAAATGGAGACGTACGTATTGCACTGTAAAGATGGAGATTTAATTCTTGGGACACTTAGAATACTGTGCTGTTTAAAAAACGTCAGCTGGTATTTTATGCTGACTGGTTCCTACCGATTGTGGAACACCCCGTGGTTTTGTGTCATGGCAAAGGAAGTTCGATTCTCTCTGTTCTGAACAGCGGTAGAGTTCTTGCATCATGTTCTATCGCTGGTAGTTCCATTCGTTCTTATTGTGCGGCTGAATGTTTTCACTACCAAACAGGTGTTAGTGAGCAACCGAAAACGCAAAAGGCTCCAGGCTCTTAGAATTTGGAAGAGTGATGGACATTCCAAAGGAGAGAGTCGGAGGAAATCTGTTATCTTCCTGTTTGTTATCTCGGGAACTTTCGTCCTGGCACGAGCGTTGATGACCTTGTTTTTGTTTGTGGAAACGGATTTCTAGCTTCGGTTATAAGATAATATCATTACCTTATTTTCTTCTTGAACTGAGCTTCATTCTGCAAATCTCAGGCTGCTGCACAAACACTTGTGTTTATGCTGTTATTCAATCAAAGTTTAGAGAGCATTAGAAGAATATGCTTAAATATCCCTTTTCTACACTTTTTCAATTAATTCGACGATGAAAATAACTGAAGCATTGGAAGTTTAGAATTAATTTTCATTTCACTCCGCACTGTGAGGTACTGAATATGAGGTACGGCGTTATCTCCACATAGTTAGCCAAAATATTCCTGATGATTATCAGCAAATCGGGGTGACTTTGGGGTTTCATTGCCGAAGTCACCAAGTCTTGTACTGAGGACTATTCCTTTGATAACCATGCTGACAATGTTTATTTAGCCTGCGTTTCTTCAGCATACAGTTACAACGTTTAAACTATATTTGAATAAGTACTTGAACAGGGAAGGTTGAAAATATTGGGAGTGGAGCTGGTGGGTGGGACGAGTTAAGTTTGGAATTTTGTTCGGCATTGACCAGTTGAACAAAATGATATATTTCCGTGCTATCTGACTTTATTGCTGGATGATAAGGTGCAGTGACGTCAGAGGGACAGATGTGAGATATTGTTTTGCTTGTCTGAGAACATTAATAAAATGCACGCACCCGATAAAGTGCACCAGAATTTGCATGAGCTGTGGTGAGCCCTCGCTAACGGCGATGTCCTGTTAAACAAGACAACAAAATCGGTACGGGTGACCTAAGTATGAATTCAGAATCCGACCGCATTCAGATGAAACGATTTTTATCAGCCTGTTGAACCAATGCTGGTGTCGGATGGGGAGATACGTCCTGAAGGGTTCCTCGAGTTTGTTTTCTTTCCACTTCTTTGTCGAAGTCGGCACATTTTATATAAGAAATACATTTGCTTTCTGTTACCTTTATTGCAAGTACAATCGTTACACTTCCTGTAAAAGAAATGGATCATTTTCTGCCCTTCCATGAGGAATGATATTGATATCATTTCTCCCTGCTTTCTGTTATCAATTGTTTTGAATTAGTCTCGTCTACTTCTATCAATGAAGACAATTTTCGCGATTTATAGTTCAATTTAATCTCCCTGGAAACATAATGTTTTTTTTTTAATTAGTGATTTTGTGATCATCCACTGACACCAAAGCCAGAAACTACATGAAACTTGCATCGAAATGATCATCAGTTAAATTCAACATAGCTTGATGAACTGAGCATTCTACGTTATTTTTGTTAATGGCCAAAGCACTTCATACTCCATGAGCTGTAATCTCAATCTGGCATACCAAACTAATTAATTTGTATGCAGGAATCACCCACTATCCCAAATTAGAGCGTTCCAGTGAACTTTCCACGAGCAGAAATGGTGTAGAGCGCAGAAGCGTTAATTGAGTCAGGATAAATTCCGCGTTTTTGATTTGTTTTAGTTAGGGAAAACTGTTATGAATGTCGATCTTCCAGAAAAGTAAAGTGGTGTGAAGAGAACTTTAGAAAAGCAGGGTTACTTGTACAGATAAACCCTTCTGTCTTTTTACTCTCTTCCTTATCTAAGTGACATGTTAAATGTAATACTTCACAAATTTGCTTTTCTGACAAAAAAGACTCACAACACACTTTTCGAGATTAATCTGCATCTGCTCTGATATCCAACTGGTATTCTTAAACTCCCTGCAGGTATTTCACACAGATTTCCATTTTTCCATCTTGTCAAGTTTTCAGATAGGTCTCTGGATAATTATATTCAAACGTCAATATATCTCAGAGCCCTCATGAATCCTCTCTGTTTCTTCTTCGAAAAAAATCAATCATGTTCGTGAGACATTATTCTTCACCCCCAGAGCTATGCTGATAATCACCAAATCAGTACTTGTCTTTCCAAATACGCGTACGTCCTGTCATTCGGAATTCCTTGCAACAATGTGCTCGGCATCATAATTAACGTAATCAGTCATTGCATATCTTTAGATCGTTCATACTCTTCTAATTTTCTATTCACGTTGATTCAGGTATTTTCACCCACATACCCAACTGTAACGTACGTTCTTTTCCAGCTTTATTTTCAATATCAGTTTCAGTTAAGACATAACTTAAACAGCATTGCTGTTATGATTCATCCGCCTCCACACTCCCTCCTTTCGAAGTCATCCTTTTTGAGTAGTTTGCCGAGTACTGAGTTTGAAGTCAATGGGCCTGGCTTTGCCTGACCAACACCATATTGACTTTTGGACCAGATTCTGCAGAGTCCGCATCAAGCCCTTGAGACATTACATTCATGGAGAGGAATTTCTGGTCTGAATTGTACTGATGAAATAACCAGAGGTGTTATGTAAAACTTCGATGGGCTTCAATTAAAATAGAATTATTGCGTATAGTTCATCATCGAACTTTCTTACCTGTTTTCATTGTGTTTGAGGTAATTTATCTGGACCCAACATATAATGATGTCGCACAGTTTCATTTCGTCAATATCTGCAAATGTTGTTTCCCGTGTATGTTTTGTCTCACAGTTACGCTGCTCTTAAATGCCTCAATCAAATTGGGTTCATCTGTTCAAGCCTAACCACACGGAAAAGCCTTTTCAATATTTTCATTCTGGTTCCTTTTTCTGACTATTGCTCGTTCCAAATATACTGTTTTATATTTCCCTTCCATTCGGTGGAACGGTGGCTTCGTTGTTGCCCAGCGTGACAGAGCCAGAGAACAATGATCCATTTCAGGGTCGGGCGACTTTGTGTGTGATGTTTACTCATTCACCTTGTGTCTACATTAGTTTCCTCCCACAGTCCAAAGATATTGAGTTTATGAGGATTGGCCATAAGAATGCTGTGTGGCAATAATCCTCTTGTGTGTAACAGTGAGTGGGATACTCTTCAGGACTGTCGTATGGACTTGATGGGCCGAATACCTTTCTACCACGTTGAAGATATTCTGTGATGCGCGACAAATTTCCATGGCACTTCAATTGTCTCAGAGTTATTTTGAATTCTCTACCTGGCTCAGTGATCTCGTATTCACGCGCACATAGACGCACAAGGTTAATTTAAAATCAGCAATAACAACAATTATACATATTATCCGTCGGGGTTTGAATGTTTAAAATCAGCAATAACAACAATTATACATATTATCCGTCGGGGTTTGAATGTTAAGTGACAGTGCAAGCAACGTCTTCAAGATATAAACGGTAAACCAAGAAGACACGAACTTGAACGATTTCTACATGTTGCAACTTCCCGAACTAAAGTAGTTTTTCTGACAAAATAGTTCAGAAGAAATGCTGAACGCACATCTGGACAGAATGTATGGGAGACATTCAGAAGTACTTTTCTCCAAACGTCTGTTCGCTGTAGCTTGTGTGATAATTTAACGAGAAAAACCCGTTTTTGTGAGTGTTTATTAAGCAAATTGATAAGGAGAAAGGGACAAAGGCAGAAATATGGAGTTTCGCAAGGGGTCATCCATGTCAGACGGGCTCAATGGGATGAATGGCCGAGAATTGTCCTCTGCTCTTGTGTCATTGCCATGTCCTTTTATCACGACCTGTGATACACTGTGAGACGAGAATGTTTTGTCAAAATACAGTGTTCATTGATGCAGTGCACTTTGTAGAAAAATACTCCTGCTTGCAAATTGCATTCCAATGTGTTTTACCTGGAACAGTCATAGGTTATGCGAGCCCAGGAGAGTTAGGAGTTCAGTAAATAGTTCTCTGAATTTCTTTTGAGATCTCCTCTGTGGATGTCTTTCCCTCTTGCATCTGAGAATTTGTCTTTCCCTTAACCATTTTTTTCTGGACGTGTATTTATTGAATGTTATTCTATTAGAATAATTAATTCGCAATAGCTACTGTATCGGGTCAGTTAAGGTTTCCAATAGGTTATTGTAAATTCTGACTTCATTTATACTGTTTCGACTGCAGTGCTGAAGTAAGTTCTCTCTTGCT
>NC_057758.1:4580789-4582352 GCF_004010195.1 Chiloscyllium plagiosum
AGTACTGATTTGGATTGAAAATTGGTTGGCTGGACAGGAAGCAAAGAGTAGTGATAAACGGCTCTCTTTTGGAATGGCAGGCGGTTACCAGTGCGGTATCGCAGGGATCAGTGCTGGGACAACAGCTTATTACAATATGTATTAATGATATAGAAGATGGTATTAATAGTAACATTAGCAAATTTTCTGATGATACAAAGCTGGGTGTCAGGGTGAAATGTGAGGAGGATGTTAGGATATTACAGGGTGACATGGATAGGTTAGGTTAGTGGACAGATGCATGGCAGATGCAGTTTAGTGTGGATAAATGTATGGTTATCCACTTTGGTGGCAAGAACAGGAAAGCAGATTAAAACCCAAAAGGAGTCAAGTTAGGTAAAGGTGCAGTACACAGAGATCTGGTTGTTCTTGTACACCAATCAATGAAGGCAAGCATGCAGGCACAGCAGGTAGTGAAGAAAGCTAATAGCATGCTGGCCTTCATAACAAGAAGGATTGAGTATAGACGTAAGAGGTTCTTCTGCAGCTGTACAGGACCCTGGTGAGACCGCATCTGGAATATTGTGTGAGTTCTGGTCTCCTAATTTGAGGAAAGACGTTGTGGCTATTGAGGAGTGCAGCGTTGGTTCATGAGGTCAATTCCTGGAATGGCGTGACTATCTTATGTTGAAAAATTGGAGGACTGGGCTTGTACACCCTTGAGTTTCGGCGAATGAGAGGGGATCTGATTGAGACATATAAGAATATTAAAGGATTGGACACTCTGGAGTCAGGAAACATGTTTCCGTTGATGGGTGAGTCCTGAACCAGAGGACAAAGCTTAAAAATAAGGGGTATGCCATTTAGGACAGAGCTGAGGAGAAACCTCTTCACACAGAGAGTGGTGACTGTGTGGAATGCTCTGCCCCAGAAGGCAATGGAGGCCCAGTCTCTGGATTAGTTTAAGAAAGAATTGGCGAGAGCTCTCAATGATAGTGGAATCAAGGGTTATGGAGATAAGGCAGGAACAAGATACTGATTGAGAATGATCAGCCATGATCATAATGAGTGGTGGTGCAGGCTCGAATGGCAGAATGGCCTACTCCTGCACCCATTGTCTATTGTGTATTGCAACGATCGAAATTATATATAACGAATTCTAAAAATAAGCATTTTGTGAAAGGAAACCAGTCAGATCATGACTTTACAACCGATATGAACAAATCGAGGTAATGTGACGTTGAACATCTGTTCCCGCTTCCAAAAATATTATATGTCTCATCTTGAGATCAAATAATGTATGACCCGTCCACAAATGCGTTGAGCCCCGTGAATAGCACAGATTAGACTTACTCAGCTTGAAATGAATTCGACAGTATTGTAGCCTATCAATGTTTAGATTAGATTACTTTACAGTGTGGAAACAGACCCTTCGGCCCAACAAGTCCACACCGACCCGCCGAAGCGTAACCCACCCATAGCCCTACATTTACCCTTTACCTAACACTACGGGCAATTTAGCATGGCCAATTCACCTGACCTGCACATCTTTGGACTGTGGGAGGAAACCGGAGCACCCGGAGG